>NW_015174353.1:17562-36650 GCF_001447785.1 Gekko japonicus
CAGGCAGGCAGGGGTGGGGAGAGGCGAGGAGGAAGCAACTTACCCTCCCTCTTCTCCTGCTTCCTCCTGGCTGAATGAGGGCCGGAAGCGGGGCGGCCGGAAGCGGGGGGTGGGGCTTCATCATGTGCCCCGCCCCCGCACCTCACCTGGGGGAACGGCGATCCCCCCCGAATCGACCTCTGGTGGTGATGACTGCTAGAATAGAGTTGAAAGAGGAAGCTAGAGCTGGCTGGGTTACTTCCAGAACAACCTGCTTCTCCCTCCCTCCCTCCCTCCCTTTGCTGTCCTGGTGGAAGTGGAGAGGTAGGCAGGCAGGAGGAGCCAGGTAAGGCTGGAGGGTGGGCAGGGAGAGGGAACAAGTCCAGCAAGAGGGAAGGGAAGAGTAAGTGGTGATAAGAGCAGCAGAAGGGGACTTAAGCAAAGCCATAGAGGGGGAGAAAGCTGGACAGGGAGCACTTAGGGACAAGTGGAATTTCCCCTTCCCCATGCATCCTCTCATTTGTTTCTAATTCATACAGGGTGTGTTGTAGTCTAATCAGGTGCCTGATCTGATTAGAACCAGAATTAAAGTTTATGAGAACTGTCAATGGCAAAAGATTAAGTTTATGAGTAAGACATCATAAGCCTTCAGTGCTGTGTCTCATCTGAAAGGAGCTAAACCTTTGTCATGTGAATATTGCACTTTTTGCTGCTCAGTAATGCAAGAAGTGCCTATCAATACTGCTCAAACATGGTGAGCGCCATCATCATCATTATTAATCCAAATATATAGCAGAAATGAGAAAATGATTTATCAGGGCAACACATCAATTTGTACAATAACAACCTGAATTTCAAAGAAAATAACTTTAATGCTGAAAGGAAATCCTGGTGGTATGACTGCATTGTTTGCCCTGGCCACTTCCTAACTGTGGCAGTGCAGACCCACAAGGGAGATGGTGGGAAGGCTGGGGGAGTACAACAAAGTTGTTTCCTTTGAATGGGACTGAACACATCTCCTGCTCCTCCTGCGTTCATCCTGATTTAGGTGTCTGGGCACCTAAATATTTGGTGAATATTTATCCTACTCCCCTGCAAAGGGGAGTACTGTAGCTATTCACATCCTTTCTACAGTGGGACTGATTCTAGCTGAAATCATTTTGATGTCTCCATAGCATGCTTATAAATTACAATTTTTTAAAAAAATCACAACTTTTAAAAAATACTTGCATCTTTCATGTCACTGCCATATCGGAAAAAAGTCATTGATCTCTTGGAATATGTTTATTGTGGACAATATTAAGTATGTTTATCTTAAATGTATTGCCAGGACTATCCACTTGCTATAAATGATTATTTGTAAGTGTTGCACTAAGTGACTGGAGGTGTAGTGGTTACGTGCGCGGACTCTAATCTGGGAGAACTGGGTTTGATTCCCCACTCCTCCACTTGCACCTGGCTGGATGACCTTGGGCAAGCCATAACTCTGGCACAGCTGTTTTTGAAAAAGAGCCGTTTCTGTCAAGAGCTCTCTCAGCCCCATCTACCTCACAGGGTGTCTGTTGTGGGGAGGGGAAGGGGAAGGGAAAGGAGTTTGTAAGCCGCTCTGAGACACCTTTGGGTAGTGAAGGCGGGGTATAAATCCAATCTCCTCTTCTCCTCCTCCTCCTCCTCCTCCTCCTCTCCTGTGGGACCTAGAACGAAAACCAAAGGAGATCACAGATTGGCAAGACAGGGGGTCAAAAAAGGGATGGCTGTATTTCTGTTCATGGCTTTAAAAAATAAAGTGGAAATATTTGTTTTATTAAAAACAAAAGAACGTTTGCCAGAAAAAGATTCTTATTGGTGGTGTTTCTTGAATCTACACTTGTTTGTACATAATAGTAATGTGAAACTGATCTTTGTGATTTTGTTGTGTTTTTATTTTGTTTTAACAGAAGGAGACGCCACTTGCAAATGCAGCATTTTGGGCTGCAAGGAAGGGAAACCTGGCTCTTCTTCAGCTACTGCTAAACAGTGGACGTGTGGATGTAGACTGCAAAGACAGTGTAAGGACACTGGATGAATGACAAGAGCCTGATTTTGCATCTGTGGGTCAAACTGGGTGAATTGCTGGGTAATTTGTGACTGGAAATCCTGCAGGTTTTGTACATAATTAAAGGAAGTTGTGTAGTGCCTCAGTTTGGATCAAGGCCATGGCACTGGAGGAGGAGTAATTTTTATTCTTTTTCCTGTGACTTTTCCTAATACACACACACGTTGCATATGATGCCTGTATGGTGCCTGCAAATAAGGTCCAAGAAGGGCAGAGTTGTATCTGGAAAAGGGCACAGGCTGTGGCCATCATCCATCCCTTTCCTCAGCTACTCTTCCTTTTAAAAAACCTGCAAGGAGAGATCCTATTATGACAGTCCCATCCTAAGGAGAGTTACACACCCTTCTGAGCCCACAGAAGAGAGCGGGCTCAGAAGTGTGTATTTCTGTTCAGAAGTGCCCTGTATACTATCTAGTGTGGCCTTATTCTGTGGAGAAAGAACCAACTTAAATACACATTAACTTCTGCACTTTGTTGAAAAATATAAGTAAGATTTTAAAGTGTTTGTTACTTTGGAGCAAAATTTTATAAATGAACAATGTTACCCTAAACAACGGTTTTGTTTTGGGGGGTTTTTTGCAATCAAGTCGCAGCTGACTTATGGAGACCTTGTGGGGTTTTCAAGGCAAGAGATGTTCAGAGGTGGTTTGCCATTCCCTACCTTTGCATCATGACCCTCATATTCCTTGACGGTCTCCCATACAAATACCCACCAGTGCTGACGCTGCTTAGCTTCTGAGATCATGCTAGCCTGGGCTATTAGTTGTGGGCATATTAGAGGTGTGATTAGCTAATACAATGCCTGCTTTCCCTGGGGTATGTCCTTGGAAGTTACTCCAAAGCAAGCATATGTAGAATCTAGGGTAGCCAACCTCCAGTTGGCAGCAGCAGCCAAAAATGAGAGATCACGGGAGGAAGTGGAAATCCAAAAACAACATCCGTGACAAAACTAACGAAGAGTCAATAAAGATATGTTGCAAAATAATTTACTGTAGTAATTCTGTAGAAAATTCTCTTCTATTATCGCTCACACGCAACGAATGCTGCACAATGTAAACAGTTTGTTTCACAATAATTGCTTTATCTGAGCGTGTAGCAATCACAATTCTTATCACTAGAAGGAAGGAGATACACAATCAATTATAAATGTAGCTTAAAAATCATAATAAACCATTACACTCAAAACTGTCACATTACTACTTATCAACTCTTGAAGGAAACATTCCATGTTGACTCTCTAATAACAGAACCCAAGTTCTTCACAATGTATTAGCTGGATTCTAGAAGCCAAACATAAAGCCTCCACTGCTAATTGCTACCAGCCACAGTCTGCCTATGTAAACAGCATTTATAGTGCTAGTGTATCCATGTGTGTTTATTTTCTATTTATAAAAACCCAACTGTAAAATGCCATCTATATTATTACTTTCACATATTAACAGTCTATATAAACATCAAAACCTTTTTTATTCAATGTCAAGCCTTAGCAGCCGTGGCTGGACATTATAACCATGTTTAGAGTGACAGATTGTGAGTTTCAAAAACCACTCTGTGGGAACAATACCAGACGTGAGGAGATTTACGTTCTATGCCAAAATTCTTAATCCAGCCAATACACTGTGAAGACCTTGGGTTCTGTTATTAGAGAGTCAACATGGAATGTTTCCTTCAAGAGTTGATAAGTAGTAATGTAAGAGACAGTTTTGAGTGTAATGGTTTATTATGATTTTTAAGCTATGTTTATAATTGGATATGTATCTTCTTCCTTCTAGTGATAAGAATTGTGATTGCTACACACTCAAGTAAAGCAATTATTGTGAAATGAATTGTTTACATTGCGCAGCATTCGTTGCGTGTGAGTGATAATAGAAGAAAATTTTCTACAGAATTACTATACTAAATGATTTTGCAACATATCTTTATTGACTCTTAGTTATTTTTTTTTTCAACCTCCAGGTGACACCTGGAGATCTCCCAGAATTACAGGTCAGAATAGAGAGATCAGTTTCCCTGAAAAAAAAACATCTACTTTGGTGTGAGGACTGTATGGCATTATACCCTGCTGAGGTCCCTCCACACCCCAAATTCTGCCCTCCCCAGGCTCTACTTCCAAATCTCCAGGAATTTCCCAACCTGGAGTTGACAGTTCTAGGATCAGAATGCATACATCCCTTTGTGGACATGTATAAATGTCCCCTTTCCTATATGCAACTTGGATACATATATGGTTTTCACAAAAAAATAATGCTGTTAGATTAGATAGAGGATACTTAGATAGAGCATTAGATAGATATGGATACATATATGGTTTTCACTAAAAATAATGCTGTTAGATTAGATAGAGAAAAGTATTTATTATTAATACTAATGCCATGGTATGATTAGAATAGCATTGAATTCTTAGTACGGAGTTTCTATTTCTGTGTTTTTTGTAACCTTGGTTGATTATTTGTCAATGTAGGAACTGGGGTGATGAGTCTTATCTATTAAATAATATATATACATCTATTTTCCAAATGCGCCCCTATCTGCGGACATCTAAATCTCCGCATCAGGGCAACAGAACATAGATGTTTCTCCAAATTAGAGGTAACCCACAGGCTTGCAGAAAAATCCTAAAGCTACTTAAAGGGCGGGGCAGAAAAAAACCCAAACAGAGAAGAGTTGGCTGCACAAGCGCAGAGAACGGTTCTCTGAATGCAGGCAGGCTTGTGGGGAAGATAGCAGGAAGGGAAGAAGGATGATCACACCTGCCTGGCCACTGCAGATGAGGAGGACAGCAAGGAGAAGGCCAGCAGCTACTGTTGCTGGCTCTCCCCCTCAGGCAGGTTTCAAATAGGCGGAGGGTATGGGGGGAGGAGCAGTCACAGTGGCTCACCCCTCAGGCAACAACAATGCAGCTGCAGTTGGCCACAACAATGTTGCTGACTTTGAAGCATTGGTTTCTCTCAGTGAGAGGCAGGAGAAAGGGACAGGGCCCTTTCCTGGGCTGTTTTGGCCTTTAAAGGAGGAGTCATCAAACTGAGTGTGGCAGCGACCATCAGATGACTTGCTACCACTCAGGTTGCATAAGATACTCTGCTTGCTACTGATCAGTAGCAACCACAAAAGCCAGTGTGGTGTAGTGGTTATGGTTTCAGACTAACATCTGGGAGACCTAGGTTCAAATCCCCACTCTGCCATGGAACCTCACTGAGAGTGAGGGACATTGAGCCAGTCATGTATTGTCAGCCTAACATACCTGACAGGGTTCTTGGGAGTATAAAATGGAGGAGAGGAGAATGATAGAAGTGGCTTTAGCTTCCCATTGAGTAGATAGGTGAGGTATATAGGAAGTAAATAAATAATAAATGTAGCTGAAGATGGGGTAGCAGATATAATGTAAGTTGGTTGATGGGTGGGAAAAAGAGAAAGAAACAGGGAAAGATGAGGATATGGGGGCTTGCAGGAGGAAAGAAAGAGGCAATAGTATGGGGAGGGTAGAGGAGAAAGTGAGGTTTCCCATCATGCAACTGGACCCAGCCCAGCTGGCACCAAGCAGCTGTGCCCAGCCCAGCAGCTGGCACTGCACAAGTGAAAGAGAAGGAGGGAAAGCTGAAGACAGGGAAACAGATACAGTTAGGTTGGCTGGTGAGTGGGAAGGAGAAAATGAAGCAGGTAAAAAATACAGGCTTTCAGAAAAGGAAAAGGAAAATGGTGGAGGAGAGGCAAATAAGATGCCCCTGTAAGTCCTTGCGGGTCCCCTGCTTGAGCTGTTCTAAAAATGTAGCCTGAGTATTCTGGATGGACATGCATCGTCAGTGTACATACAAATTACTTATGCTAGGTATTAATAACATTCTTTTATTAATACCAGTAAAATGATAATAAATATAGAACTGGATTTGAGCTCCTAGAGGGAGTTTGTTGAAGTGGATCTTCCCTTCCTCTAACAACGCTGCTGTTGTACTCCCCATAGTAAAGCTGGTGCTGAGAATTGGAGGGAGAACAATATATACCACTGAGGTTGAGAGGAGCTGCAGCAAGAAGGGGGCACTGGATGAATTTTCTGACTTCACTGTCACATGAGTAGGGCAAGCTCTATTAAGGTGTAAGAGCTTGCATAAGAGTTGAGGGGGAGGCAATTCCTCCATGCTGCATAACATTATCATCACGATTTCTACAGCCTTCAGTGGCTTTATAGGGGGAGCTGCAGGACGGCAGGAAATATGTGTGAAGTCCCTTGGTTTGTGGTCTTGGATTCAGTGCGCATTGGTGACCTGAATGGGCTATAATATTGATCTCTTGGAACAATCTTTATGGTTAAAGCCTGGAATGAATTTTATGCAGAGTACTGCTAACCCATATCCTCGTGTATGACTGGAGCCTTAAGCTCTGCTGGCAAATGGTTTTGATTATAGAAGCTCTAGTCATAAACTCAGACTCACTGCTCAAAGCCCTGTGTACAAAAACAACACCAGGTTATAAACTTTACCACCCCTACCCTTCAAACTCTGCAGTTAAATAGTTTGGTCCTCAAACAGCTCTGTTAAAAGAGCCTTTCGAAGAAAGCAAACGATGCTATGGGGGTATGAGGTGTAAAGACAAAATGGGGATTATATAGCATGGGGGGAGAAGTGAAGGGGTACTGCTTGCAGTCTCTACATCATCAGAACATGACACGTTTTTATAACAACATTGCTCAAGGGTTTGGCATAGTGAAAGCAGAGAAAGGTTTGCATTGTGGGAAATTTATAATCAGACATCATTTAACTGTCATTGAGTGTTGCTAAGGACCTTTACAAGCAGATGATCAAGAAGACTGGAAAGACAAGAGGAATGAGGATGTTGTGATTTATCTGTGCTGCACCTCATTTTAATATTTTACTAATTGGGCTACTGAGACTGCTTGAGAGTCACATCTGCTTGCTGGAGTGAGCGACTCAGCCCGCCTGGACATTGGAGGGGGGGGCACTACATCACTCTAAGTGTGTATAGGTGTTATATCCTTGAATGGGACGCTTCTCTTTGTCTTAAACTTGGAGTTGCCCTCTGACCCCTCCTCTGTGTGTGTGGCTGATTTCGCACTAGAGCTGCCTTGATGTTGCGCCGCCGTTTGCCCCAATACTATTGGTCCGTTTCACACCCGAAGCTGTGGGGCTGCATTTTGACTCGCGGCTTCGCCCGATTTCCCCCGCAATTTCGTGATCCTGTATTTTTTAATCCCCAGCTTGGTACAACACCTCTCATGGTAGCGTCATACTATGGCCACAAAGAATGCGTCCGAGAACTGGTGCTACAAGGAGCTGACATCAATCTTCAGAGAGAGGTACTGTAAAATTCTGCATTAGAGGACAGATTTCTCAAAGAGACCGTTGCGGAGTGTAACGGTTTGTGTATAGACCTGCTATTATAGTGTGGAGACTTTGTGACCGTATTTCAGGGTTGTCAATTATGAGGCATCTCCTCTCCTGAGTGTCCCTGGCAGGTCTCCCCAGGCCTCAGAATGGCAAAGGGAAGGGGATTGTACCACCTTATTCATGCTTCTGTCCCCAGGACCAGAGTTATGAGGCATCTCCTCTCCTGAGTGTCCCTGGCAGGTCTCCCCAGGCCTCAGAATGGCAAACGGAAGGGGATTGTACCACCTTATTCCTTCTTCTGCCCCCAGGGCCACAGCTCTTGCTACACCAGAGCTGCATCTCCCTCTCCCCATTGGTCTTTCCCAGGAATTTGCCTTTAAAGAGCCACCCCTTCCCTGGGCTGCTGGATGGCTCTTCTCCCCGGCTGCCCTCCCTCCTGCCCTATCCGCTATACCGGGAGTTGGCAGGTGAAGGCTGCCAGCCCTCAGTCCGGAGTCCTGCTTTTCCCTGGTCCTCCCAAGTCCAGGCCTGCTGTTGGGCTTACTTGCCCTGGCCCTGCCCTGACTTCTGCTGTGGCTTGCCTTTGTACAGGCCTCTGGCCCTGCCCTGGCTTCAGGTCTGGCTGCGGAGGCTGCTGTCCTCTCTGGGCTGTTCCAGTGTTGGGCCCCAGCTGGTTCCTCTGCCTGCACCTGGAGTTGTGGTGCTAGGTGGTGACCCTGTGTTGTTGCCCGGAAGGCTGCCAGGCTTCTGTAGGTGGGAATGGGGCTGCGGGGAGCGACGTCTCCCACAGCAGCAGTGGAGGGTCTGGTCCTCTGTCTGGTGGTGTTTCTGGACACCAGTAATGGATGTCTTGTTGGCAGGGCTGCTCTTAGCCAGCAGCCAACCAGGGCATGTGCCCCAGGCCCCACAACCAGCCGCAGCCTGCCCCCCCCCCCAAAGGAGGGACCTTGTCTGGCATCAGGCAGGCAGTTGGGTGGTGGCACCTGCCTTCCTCACACAGAGCAAGGACCATCCCTTGCTTGGCCATGGTGGGAGGTGTTCAGGGGGGCAGTGATTCTTGGGCCTCATCCTCGCCTTTTGCTCTGGGCCCCAGAATCACTGAGCTCACCTCTGCATGTTGGGGACATTGCTGTGCAAGGAGTTGGCAGGCTTGGTTTCTGGCTAGTACCTCTGACCAAGCAGTTTCTGAAGGTCACTGTATCTTTAACTGATGACCGAAAACAGTAATGAGTGGGAACGATGGCACTGGCATTCTGAACTTCCTTGTTTACTCACAACCAGGATAGCAATTTCTTGCTCTAGGGCTCATGTCAGGCTTCATAATCAGGAAGGGCCTATTGCCATGAAACTACAAAGAGAAGGCAACAGTAATCATGCTCAGGGTTAGTGTGACCCAATCAGAGATAAATATCCCCCAGTGATGGTACATCTTAATCATCCTCTTTCATGCTGGCCTTTTAACTGCATGTCTCAAAGGGACTGCAGGATGCAGGATATGGCCTTCTCCATTTCGTATGCAGAGTTTCAGTTGCAGTTGCCAATATGGGAGGGCTTTTTGTTCTTTGAACCTAAAGAGAATTTTAATGATTAATAAGGTTGCTGGATTCTCCCCCAGTAGGATCCCTGTATCTTTCACAGTGAAATGGCAGACACTAATTCAAGAGGTTACCCTTTCTCAGACCATTTCTCCGTGTTAGAAAAGCTTTATACTTTTTTCATGGAGGCATGGATGAAGGACGAAATAGCGTAAATGCTGAATGTCATGGAAAATACCCTCCAGTAGTATATAGTCTGTCTTTGAATTGATACATAGTCTTTGGAGATTTGCATCAGCATTTCTCAGAAACTATATACTAATAATCCTGAAACAGTAGTAGTGATTTTAAACTGATGAAAAACAGGTAGGTAGAAAGGCTGACCTGGTTATTTATTAGCAAGTGTGTGCCCACGAGGCTCACAGCGGGAGAATCCCCGTCTCCCCATCCACTTTCTCAGTGGGCCTGCCAGGGCTCCTGGGCTCTCCTGCAGACTCCTCCTTGGCTCCCCGGGCTTTGCTGCCACCACTGGACTCACTGCTTCCGGGCCTGCCATGGCTCCCAGGCTTCTTTGCTGTCACTGGGCCCAATCTGGTTTGAGGAAGCTGCTGGGGCTCCCAGGCTCTGAGCCTGGTACAGCTGACCACCATGCCGAAGGTGAATTTAACCCCCCCACACACCCCCTGCCGTAACTCATGGGAAAATGCTGTTTGGGAAGGCACGAAAGAGACTTCCTAGGGAGATAATCTTGTCCCCACTGTTGAAGAGACCCTATCCAATGTGTCCATCAAATGACTTCTAGTGGGAATGGCATACAATGAAGTGCCTACAAGGCAGTTCTTCATGTTCAGCAAAAATCACAAAGGAGTAGACGATCCTTTAATTTCTTGGTGTGTTTCCATGTTCAATTCAAAAAATGGAGTTTTCCTTTTAAAGACCTAAACAAACAGACAACGAAGTCAGCAGAAAATTAGTATATATTTGTCTACTTAGTGCACGCTAGCAATTAGGTGGCTGCATCCTGTACCAGTTGTTGCTGCTCGAAAGCAGTCTTGTGTAGAAAACAGTACAATGGCCAAGGGGACATAACTCAGGCATGAACTACTGTATGTAAGTCCTCTCAGGAAAGGGTACAGTCCAACTGATCTTGGTGACTGGAATTAGGATATTGGTCCCTATGGCAGCATCTACAAATTACAACATCACCAGATCTAACAGTGGACAAATAGGTATTCTTACATGAATTCAAGTAGGCTAGAATGTCTGCTATAAGGCTTTCATCCAGCAAAGCACTTAATGTATGTGAATAGTTGCATTATCTCCAGGTATTTAAGCATCTGATAAAGGGACTTCAGAGAATAAAGCTAGTGCAACTGTGACTGTACTTACAAAATTACTTTAAAAATATATCCACAAACACATTCTGTTTGAGTAAAGATGACTGGCTTACCACATGGTAACATGCACACATCTGTAAGTCATTAATGGTTCTCTGTGCCCACCCATAGATGTTCCTATTCAAGGCTTCTTTGGCTGCAGTCACACATGCCATTTGGAGCGGGGGGGCCCCCCATTTCCTCTGGAGGAATCTGACTTGCAGTTGTGAGATCACATATCCCTTTGTGCTGTGGGCTCAGCCTGTCATTGTGTGATCAGACGCCACTGTGTGCAAGCGGTTTTGTGTTTTGCTGTTTCCCATCTCTCAGCCTGTCATTGTGTGATCAGATGCCACTGCGTGCAAGCGGTTTTGTTTTTTGCTGTTTGTTTCCCATCTGCATAAATGAGGGATTGCACCTCTGCACTGAGGGGGAACGGCACCGAGTTGGGATGGAATGATCAGACAATCCTGACGTCTTGAGAGCATGCTTGAGCAATCAGACTGGGGAAAGTCTGTCTGTAGACTTTCCCCGGTGTCTTTTAACTCTGTTTCCGTGGTGAAGCAGCACAGGGTGCCAACAACTGTGGGACCTTTCCCAGATGTTGCTGTCTGATCGTGCCTTTTAGATCCATCAGGCATTCACAGCTGAGTTGGATCTAAAGGCATGTCTGACTGTGGCCTCAGTTAACAGAATCTGGATAACGTCTTGCATTCACCAAAACAGTGATATACAATAAAACCTGAATGAAGACCATGTGGTGTCTGTCATGATGTTTAGCAAGGCCTTGCACAACGTGCAAGGGGCATTCCATGGAACAGAGACTCTGGGCCCACCCCCCTCTTCCCTCACAGCTACATGACAGAAATGGAACAACTTCAGTACTTGGTTCTGCAGCACATGTACTAAAATTGGAATGATACAGACATGTAGCCTCTTCAGCTTTCCTTATGGTTGTCTGTCTGTGCAATGAGAAGTGGAGAAATTAATAGAAACTTTGCCAGGGGGAAATGTTGATAATCCTATAAGTGGGATTCTCAAAGTGTGCCATTCTTCAAGAATATTTCTTGCTATAGCTGAGACTTTGAGTGTACCTAAGACCTCAGGTAGCACTGGACTTCCTGTTAAAAGTATAAAATGCATTTTATTCTTAATTCAAATGAAATCTCATGCAACACGGATAATAATACGAGCTTCATGTCCGTCTTTTTCAGTCTGGTGCCACTGCTCTTCTCTTCGCTGCCCAACAGGGTCACAATGATGTTGTGACATTTCTGTTTGAGTATGGAGCCTCCACAGAGTTTAAAACCCAAGTAAGAGATTATGTTTGGCTTTGGTGGGTTTAGGCAGGAAGGAAAGGCTGCTGTTTTCTGCTGATCAGAAACTTGGACAGGGAAGCAAGCAAGAGGCCCATGAAATAATTCTCCCTTCTTGCCATACAGTTCTCTGGCAGACCATTGATCCAGGCCTGGCTTTTATTGCTTGTTTTTCATTGCATGAGTGTTCCTTAATTTTCTTACACTTTGTACTCTTACATTTTGAAAGGGCAGAATGAAGGCTGACCAGATTTATTTATTTATGCTGTTCAGTCATGTGAAAGCCAAAGCACAGACAGGATTCTCTGTTTAGGTGTCAGAGTGCAAGGATATGGAATTACTACTGCACGTGCTCTGGCAACTGGATTTTTAAAAACATGTTGTCATTTCATGTACACTTCTATACCTGCTAGGATAAAATAACTCATAAGACTGTCAGCTGGTATAGTCCGAACTGTGCAGGAAACTTTCTTCTTCTTCTTTTTTTTTTTTTTAAATATAAAAACAATTAACAACAACACTGTATAACAGAGATCCTCAACCTTGTTGAGCCTGTGGGCACTTTTGGAATTTTGAGAAATAGTAATGGGCACCACTGCAAAATGACTGCCATGGGAGGAAATTACAGAAAAGGGTGGGAAGTAGAAGCCAAGCACCCTCCTGAGCAGCCGTTTCCAAGTGGGTAGTACTTGCAGACCCAAAGCTGATGCCTCCTGGAGTCTTTTGAAGCACCTCAGGTGAAGTTCAGGAAAGCCAGGATTGGCTGTTTCCTTTGAGGGAAAGGTGTTTTTGACCCCAGGCAAGTGGACAACAGGAAACACATTTGTGGGCATTGTGGCACCCAAGGCTACCATCTTGGAGACCTCTAGTGTGTAACATGAATATTTATTTATTTATTATGTAGACTTTTAGGCCACCCTTTCCAGCAAGCAGGGCTCAGGGCAGCTTACAACGGAATAAAAATGCAGTGTTCCAAAGTCAAATTAAGCTAGCGTTAAAATACAGTACAAATGCATAAGTAGAAAACAATTTCAAGGTGGCAAATAATTTGAAAAAAATTGAACTACACAGAGCCTCCAAGGAGGCAGGTAAGGGGTGTGTGTGGGAAACCCTGAGAGCACCAGACTACTTGCTGTCCTGTCGCTGTCCTCAGCCAAAAGCCTGGCGGAACATCTCTGTCTTACAAGCCCTCCAGAAAGGCAATAAATCCTGCAGGGCCCGGATGTTCTCTGGCAGAGAGTTCCACTAGGCGGGGGCCAGGGCCAAATAGGGCAGAGAATCCAGCCTGTTCTTTATAACATTAAAAATGCATTTGTTTGTATATTGCCTTGATATTGTAGATTCAAAAACATAATGAAAAGCACTCATTTTGGGAGTACTTCATATATTATGCTACTTTGACATTAAAACAATCTCCCAGACCCTTTTTAACGATTCTGCTGGTATCAGTGCATTAAGTTGCTTACAGTGAGAAACAATACACATTTGGAAAGCAGTGATTATATTCAAACCTATATCTTGTCATCTGTTTCTTCTACTTTGCCCTTTAGTTATCTCAAAAGGACTGCCTTAGAATCAACTGGGAGGCCATATCTAGTCATAGCCTTAACTAATTACACTGTCTTTTGCTAAAAGCCTTTATGTTGGAACTGTGCCAAAATACATGAATAAAATCTGCATTTGAAATCTTAACACTGCCAGTAAATATCCAAAGTAGGATGGGATGCAACTCAATTTATGTGGTGTTAAATACCACTGATAATGATCTCTTATAAGATCTTTCTCTTAATTCAGCCCCTGTCAGGTTTGGCAAGGCATTGTGTGAAGGAATCTTTTCATGTGCGGTGCATCTGGCATAATTGTTTTATGCTGAGCCTGTATGAATGGATTTCTGCAACAATATGGAAATGTACGCTGTTCTTTTATTATGGCGGCCGCTAATCTTGCACCAGCTGGGTGACAGCTTCCTTGTGGTGCAGGGTTATTTTTCACACAACATTTCTTCACTTTCAATTTCACTAAAAACAAGAAAATGAACCTTCAAAATACACACATCTGATCTAGGATCACATTAGACAAGACAGAGTTCATATATCTGTCTGTGTCTTTTGAAGGGAAATTCTTGGTTTGATTTGGGGACTTGTGGGAAGGGTGGAGGAGATTTTATCCTTCTACCTCTGCATGGTTTTGCCTATCGTCCGTCCCCCCCCCCACACACACACCTGTGCTCCTATTTGGAAATGGGGGGGAAGATAGGCACCCATGTCGGGGGGGCAGTCAGTAGGCAAAACTGTTTGGTGGAGGAAAGCTTCAACCCTTTTCTCCATAACTCCAACCTGAGTCAGGCCCATGCCATGCCTGAAATGTATTTTATTGAAAAAACACTGGTAGGATCAGGTCACAGATCTCCCAGTATCTCAACTAATTTGATCCTTATATTGTCAAAGAAGAGGAGTTGACTATTTTTTTTCCTGATCTACAGCATCAGTTCCAGCCATTAGAATTATAGGACATATTCTGTGTGCTGGGTCCTAGGGAAGGCACCTTTCAAGGCTGGTTTACAGTAGGACAGTATTGAACTTCTTTGGCTACTACTATTACTACACTTGCTATGCAGTCAATAAGTGATTTCTCACTAAATCTGTGTGAGGTTGGCCCCTGTTATTTCCATTGTACACCTAGAGAACTTGGGCAGAAGAGCACTGACTTGCATGAGACAACCGACTGATGTGGGCAGATGTGCTTCTCCAACACAGATCAATCGCAGTCCTGAGCCCTACCAACTTTGTGACTGTCCTAAACTGCAACAAAGTATGTTAAATTCCAGGGAGCCAACTGCTAAGAAATCTTGCTGTGTACAAGTGCTCTGTTCTTAGTAGCAGCTGATTGATGCCAGCTATCACATGGTTTTCTGGCCACACTGCAAAAAAACCCATAAAGTGGTTTTGCATGTCACAGGAAATGCCAAATAGTGCTTATCTTTTT
This sequence comes from Gekko japonicus, assembly GCF_001447785.1. NCBI lineage: Eukaryota > Metazoa > Chordata > Lepidosauria > Squamata > Gekkonidae > Gekko > Gekko japonicus. The sequence continues at coordinate 32,188 of NW_015174353.1, forward strand.
AAATTACTTCTAGGGTGATGTGTAAATGTGGAATTGGCTCAACTCCATATAAAGGAAATGCAGAAGTTCTCCTTTTACGCATTGCATAGGAAGGCCAAAAACTATTTAAGTGAGGATTAGAAAGTAGCCACAGGATCCCAATACCACATTGCTATTCAGCCTTTAATATATTACACTGTAATTGTAGGTCAGTTTGTAAAAGCACTGTGTATTGGCTGAGAGCCATGGTTTTTTGGCATGAAAAGGTTACTGTCCATAGCACAGTTTCATCTGTTGTAAATGCTCAGGACTGATAGTACAATTTCTGCCTCTGCTTTCTGGCTGAAAAGATCTGATGAACATGATTGCCAGCATGACTATTATCTGGCTGAAAAGATCTGATGAACATGATGAACATGATCTTGGTAACTGTACCATCATTATGCAAATCTCTCTGTTTGGATTTGCTGTCGTTCAATTCTGCTAGTACTGGATTTGTTTCTCAGAATTTCCACCAATGTGCGCCAACAACAACAGTGCTGTCTCAGCTAATACCCTACAGATGTAGTCAAAATGGTTCCAAAACTGAAGGAGTCCGAGCCTCAAAAAGAAAGGGCAGAGAAAACTATAAGCAATGTGGAAAACCTTCCATATTAAGGACTGCCTGACCTGTTACCTTTTAGAAGAGGACAAGGCAGTGCCTACAGTATTGTTACCGTAGACATCATTTCTATAGCGCCATCTGTTGAGAAGAACAGAAGAAGACAATTCTCTGTCCCAAGGTGCTCACAATGTAAATTTTGACCTAAGGGACACAATGAGGGAGGGAGGGAGGTAAAGGTACATATAAAATGAATGTGTGTTCATTCCAGCTGCAGCTGCTTGAGCTTAGGTTCAGTAGGGATTGTTCCAAAGATTGCTGATGTTTAATGACTGTCTGTTTCATCCTCTTCTCCTTGACCATTGTATGTTCATGAAACTGGGTGCTTTTTGTTTGTCATTGACGGGAGACGATACAGTACTCACACAGGTCCTTGTAATGCAGGTGCTTGCATCCTCCTATATGCAGATAAGAATTTTCGCATAAGACAGTGTAATGTTCGTAGTTCACAGAATCATGCTTGCCACTCTACCCCATAGGTTGCCCTTCCCTGCACGCAAGAGCCAGTGTAATTTGGGTAAATTGATAGAAATGGAAAAAGATTACAGCTGCTTGCTTACTGTGTCTATTTGGTGATGCAGTGGAGATACTTTAAAATATTGGGCCATTTGTAGAAATGAATGTGAAAAAGTTGTTTACCATTTTATCACAAAGCACTAGATGACATGAACAAATTACAGATTTGCAACTTTGATAATGGGATGCTTTTTATGTAAATGACAAATCAGATTGAGTGCTACGGGATTTTTTGATCACCATTAGAACAAAATCTACAGATTCTTGAAACATAAAATAGTCAAAGGGCAATGATATGTACTCCTAGATTAACATGGTGACACATATTGAAATGGCAGAGCGGATAAAACTGTTCAGTAAGTTTACCAGAGCAACAAGATAGGGGCACTGTGCAAACTGGGCACCCATCATACATTTAGTGGCTGTCTAAAATAAGGTATTGGTGTGATCTTTTCTGGTATGTAACATTATTCAGTAATAGTCCTTAAAATAAGTATGTGCATACCAGATGTGAGTGTACTTTTTAGAATGCAGGATCCCTTGATCATATAGAAAGCAGGATATAAGGAAGCTTATAGGAAAAGGATGCTAAGGATTTAGACACACACATCCATAGCTTATTTCCCCACAGTCTGCTGCCCAATGTCACTGTTCCCTTATCTGGCTCTCATCCCAGAAGTAAGCCTGGCTGGAAGAAAAGCCCTTGATGGGAGATGCTGCAGGAAGGCAAGAAGATAAGGGAATAGTTTAGTACCTCCTATCTGCATTCCCATTGTCTGGGAATAGTTTAGTACCTCCTATCTGCATCCCCACTATCTACTTTAAGTGGCATATTTGAGGGTTTTGCTGCCTTCTTGTGTCATTTGGAGTTAAGTATTGCCTGCCAACCCTGAAAAGTGCATTTCTGCTAGTGAAAAGGAAAGAGAAGAAAAAAAGAGCTCTGAACAGTCTCTGTCTTCCAAGAGTCTTTTCACATACTGGGAACACTGAAGGAAATTAAAAGTGACAGACATCTACAAACAATAGAATGTGGACAAAAACTTGACTTCTGAGGAAGGTTCAGATTCTTTTAAAAGGTTGGGCATTTTAGGTAAAGGGGAATTGGGAGAAACTGCACAGGGGGAAGGGATTTGTTTACAGCCTCTGTGAGCCAAATAATAAGAAATGTTCAGCACTTTCTGTTCTCTGCAGCCTTTGTTTATTTCTCTTCCCTTGTGCCCAGTCTGGTTTTTTCCCCCTTCAGGATGGAGGCACTGCTCTGCTAGCTGCTTGTCAGTATGGGCATAAGAAAGTGGTGGAGACCTTGCTGAAGCATGGTGCCAACATTAATGATCAGCTTTACGTGAGTTGCTTTGGAGTTACACTCATCGTTCCAATCCTCCCTTTTCCTTGAAAAATGGAAAGCTTTAGGAGCCTTCCCAGGGTTCGTTCCTTTTCTAAATAGAGAGCAAAGAGCCATATGAAAGGATCTCTTTACACTGGAGGAGCACTTGTCAAAAAGGGTACTACAGTCCACAATTCTGCCTCCTCAGTCTGTATAAATGTATAAAATGGCTATTGGGCACAGATACTGAAATTCCCTGATTGTAAAAATGAGAGATGAAGTGAATCCTGGGAGGAAATTAGGGATCTTCTAGCAGTGGCTGATGTCTCTATTGGAAAATCTGCCTCACACTTGGAAAATTCTTTCTTTTATTCAATCACTATGGAAAGAATTGTTCTGTAACTGAGACCCCTGGGCAGGAAAAAAAAAAGAGAGAGAAGATACATAATATATTCCTGGAGATTTTCTGGCGGATCTTCTTCATGTGTTTGTGCTTCTCTTCCTACTCTTCAGTTCTTTTAGCATCTGCTCAAAATACTTTATAAAAAAGCCCTGACCTGGATAGCCCAGGCTAGCCTAATCTCATCAGATCTCGAAAGCTAAGCAGGGTCAGCCCTGGCTAGTATTTCAATCAGCAGCCTCCAAGGAATACCAGGGGCATGACACATAGGCAGGCAATGGCAAACCATTGCCTTAAAAACAAGTCTAGCTCACCACCTAGTGGTGCATAACTCTAAAACAGCTATCTTAGGATCTCCTGGCTATACTGCACACACCACAATACGATGATTATTAATTATTATTTACCTTTATCTTTTACATCCATTCTTGCAGTCTGCTCTGATCATTTCTACTTCTACATCCATTCTTGCAGTCTGCTCTGATCGTTTCTACTTCCGCCTTCTTTATTGTGCATGGTGGTATCACATGCATTAAAGTTGTGAGCAAGCGATTTGGCAGCTGCATAAATTAGTTTGCTCTGGAGCCATCCTTCCTGAGCTAAGACAAAAATGTGTGAGCCAGAGGCTAAAAGACTGTGAGCTAGCTCACACTAACTCAGCTTAGCGGGAACACTGCTTCCGCCTTCTCTATTGCGCATGGTGGTATCACGTTTATTGAAAATTAACATTCATTCAGTGTTTTTAAAAGAACAGTTTGTATGACACAGAAGTAGTGTAAATCAGTCTGGGTTGTTTTGCTTTACAAACTCACACCTGATAAAAGGCAGAGTAAGAATTCTGGAAGATACAAAAAATGGTTGCAGTCTAACTCTAGTCAAACACTGGATTGCCTAGATCATGGGGCCTAGATAATCATTACTATGCAGACACAGAACTGCATTAACTCTGTGTGCGGAAGCAGGAAACTTTCAGTGCCTTGCACACAAGAGAGAGAAAAGTCCCTGCACAGAACAGCAAGCTTCATTTCATTTATGTCTCTCAGAAAAAAATGGGTTTGCCATGGGGTTTCAGTGCAGCTTCTGATTTTCAAAGCTAATGCAAGACTTCTGTTTATGATGAAGAACATATATTTAAAAATGATACTGATGTGTATATACATAAGAGGAAAGATGGAGGTCTTGTATTAATTATTTAGAACAAGCTAAAACTAGAGGAAGGTGTACAAGCTGCAGTATTGTTACATTTGTAGTCTTTGTGCTTATTCATAATCCACTGTGTTGTAATTTAGGGATGTTAAGGAGGTTGAGATATTGTCATATATTGAGACTTAGGAACACTATTGATTAATATACAGTTCAGTATGATTAGATATACAATATGCTCCATATGCATGAGTTTATTGTTAATGTAACTTTTGGTATCCTCTGGTATATATAATCCTGTTTTGGTCATGGACTCCCCTGAACATTCCAACACGCTCCAAAATCAGTTCGCTCTCTGATCTGTCATTCAGAGGGTCTCCCTATCCACTGGCTGCTTTGCCTGAGTCCTGCCTCCAACATTCTAAACAGTTTGCTTTTCC
>NW_015174353.1:37085-44510 GCF_001447785.1 Gekko japonicus
TGAGGTCCCTCCCCGCCCCAAACCCTGCCCTCCCCAGGCTCTACACCTCAAATCTACAGGTATTTCCCAGCCCAGAGTTGGCAACCCTGGAACTGGCTATGGAGCTGTAACTCAGAAGACATGGCAGAGGAAGAGGTGCTTTTCTACCTTAGCTGCCACTGCATAACACCCCCCTCCCCATCAAAAAATAAGTCAGAGGTGGAGAGAACCATATCTGTTACCATGAGACTGTCCTCCCATTCTACCCACTTGGTGCAGCAAAATGACTTGGGACAGCCCTGCCTTATAGCTAAGCAGAAGGAAAGAAACATGGCTTTCCTCCCTCCATTTTCCGCTTCCCTCTGGCGCCCCACCAGCCACAGTTGGGAGTTTTTGCTCACAAGACTCCATAGCTTAGAGGGAACATTGGTCGGGACACTTATCTGGAGCTTCCTTCTAGATCTCATTGTATTTCTTCCCACAACGGGCATTACTCCTAGTATTTGTATATTCTACTTTCAATTTTTTCTAGGATTAAATTTTCTTTAAAAATCCCACTTACAATATTAAATGGGTAACTGCTTTTGCATTTCTTAAAGAAATTGGTCATGATGCAGCTGGAGCTAAACACACTGAAGAGTCTGAAAAATCAGTCACAGGGTTAAGTGCTCACCTAAAGACTCTAAGACTATTAGATTGCTTTGAATAGTTTAATAAAATAGTTCAGAAAGATTTGGAAGATCCAGGCCCTTGCGTAATCAAACTATTCTCAGTAGCCATTTAAAAATGTTAATGCATTTAATGTTAAGACACGTAAGGAAGTTTTATAAATAAAAAGAAGTGTCTCTCATCCAAGCGTCTTCCTATATCTTCTGTTGCTCAGTTATACTAGCAAGGGGCTTTCTGACTGGCTGACTTCCATGAAAGGCAGTCTTCAAATACACACTTGCTGGAACAATTGCTCAGAAAGCCTCAAGACTTACCACTTAATCTTTAAATGGATTACATATAAGGATGAGAGCAGACTAATTAAACAGCAGCCTTGCCTTTTGCTTTTTATCAGTGGTGAGTGAAGACAGCCTTGTGTTAAGCTGCAAAAGCTTATATGTGGTTATGGGAAAATGTAAGGATTCTTGCTTTGTGGTTCAATGATAGGAGACAGTCCTATTAAGAATATTTTGCTACCTTAAAAAGGTGCAGAGTTTCTGGGGAAAAGTCCAGGGAATATTAACAAAAATATTAAAAATTAAATTACCACTACTACCAGAAATATATCTTCTAAATATGATTCCGGATACAATCAAAAGACATAAGCAGATAATTATATATATATATTAACCGCGGCAAGAATCTTGATAGCAAAACGGTGAAAATCTAATAACTTACCCTCCATAAAGAAATTAAAATATAAGGTGTTGGAAGTAGCGGAAATGGACAGAGTAAATATAGAGTTACAAAATAAATCGGAAGAAATTTTTTGGGAAAGATGGGGAATAATATATAACTGGCTGAAGATAAAGAAGATAGAAATTAACGGAAATTAGGCTAGTCATAACAGGATAAGGTTTGAGATAAAAGCGATAATAGAATTGTATAAGATCAGAAACTAAAACTAGGTGTATGAGAACTACTTGTTGTTAAAGTAGATCATTTTGAAGTTTGTCAATTTGTATTACTATATGTTATTGGAAAAACAATAAATACAATGATTTTTTAAAAAAAGAACCTTTTGCTACCTTAAAATATAATTATATATTTTTTTCATATAAAGGATGGAGCTACTAGCCTGTTCCTGGCTGCCCAAGGCGGCTACCTGGATTTAATTCGGCTATTAATGTCTTCAGGAGCAAAGGTCAACCAGCCAAGGCAGGTAATGTTCTGCATTATTAAGACAGATAGCATTTTGTTTTCTCTCTCTCTCTCTTAGTGTGTGTGTGTGTGTGTGTGTGTGTGTGTGTGTGTGTTTGTTTTAAAGATTTCCCCGCTCTGTTACATGCTAAAATTATGACTAGCTGTGACTTGGTACTTAGTAAATTCCAACAAGTGTTGTGTTTTGGTACTGCAGTTAATATTTGATAACTGTTGGGAGTTCTGTGTTAATATTTGGCTCCCTATGCAGACTGCCAAAGTTGTAGTTTAACTTGGCATCTCTACAGCGACATCCTCTTTTCTGAAATGCTCAGCATTTTGTTTCTTAGTGTCTCAATCTGATAAAACAATGGAGATAGATAAACTCCAACTAGATGGCCTCTCTTTGAATATGCTCTTGTTTAGAATCACAGAGTTGGAAGGGGCCGTGCAGGCCATCTACTCCAACCCCCAGCTCAATTCAGCGTCAGCCTAGAGCAGAGGTGTTGAACTCATTTGTTACGAGGGCCAGATCTGACATAGATGTCACTTTGTTGGGCCAGACTATATGTGCCATAAGCATAATGCCAGTTACTGGAGATATATACTGAATAAAGAACAGCAGCTCCGAGTTGGTGTATGCTTACTGCAGAGCCCCATGGACTGGGAGGGTGGTGTAAAGAAAAACCCATATGGGCAGACTGGAGAGAATACTAGAAAGCCACAAAAACATAAACCCAATTAAAAACCATAAATACAGCAATAAAAGAAAACATAAATATTAAGAGCAGTTATTTGTGTCTGTGGCAAGTGATGCTCTGTATTCTTGATGCTTTGGGGGGGGCAACAATGGGAAGGGTCCTGATGGACCTCCTGATGGTACTTGGTATTTTTGGCCACTGTGTGACAGAGTGTTGGACTGGATAGGCCACTGGCCTGATCCAACATTGGCTTCTCTTATGTTCTTATGTCTGGGGCAAGGGATACTCTGTATTCTTGGTGCTTGGGGGGGGGCAACAGTGGGAGGGCTTCTAGCGTCCTGGCCCCACTGCTGGACCTCCTGATGGCACCTGGTATTTTTGGCCACTGTGTGACAGAGTGTTGGACTGGATGGGCCACTGGCCTGATCCAACATTGGCTTCTCTTATGTTCTTATGAAAACTGGCCCTCTTAGAAATCGGTTGCTTACCTGAATGCTCTCCAGGGCTGCCCCTCTAATGATAAAGTCTCGGTGCCCCTGGGCCTGCGAGACGAGATTTTGTTCTAACAAGCGAAGCAGAGGCTAGGAGTCAGATATTGTAATACCCTTGACAACAGCTTTCCTCTTCGAAGTTTGCTCACTGCATGTTTACTGAGTATCTTAAGAATGTGTGGAAAGTGGCAGTATGCACTGTAGTGCTGCACTGTTAGTAACCCATTCGCTAAGTGGTTGGAGTAGTTACCTCAGCAGTTGTATTCCTTGCACTTTCCCTCTTGTCATTTCCCTTTTCACTGACCTTAAACTCATGTATTAGCACTTAGTTCAAATAAAGTGCTACAGAAGATGTTAATGTATGAGTTGTTTTTTCTAAACTAAAACCTCAGTTCTAAACTAAACCCTCAGTATTCAGGTTAAATTGCCGTGTTGGCACTTTGCGATAAATAAGTGGGTTTTGGGTTACAGTTTGGGCACTCAGTCTCTAAAAGGTTTGCCATCACTGTCTTAGGGCTTGGCCTCCAGGCCTCCGATCATCCTCATTGCTCTCCTCTGCACTCGCTCCACTTTGTCCACATCCTTTTTTAATCCAGAACTGCACCCGATACTCCAGGTGTGGCCTGACCAACACAGTGTACAGCACGAATGTGACATCTTGCAATTTGGATGTTATGCCTCGGTTGATACACCCTAAGATCACATTAGCCTTTTTGTCACTGCATCATACTGGCTGCTTATATTGAACTTACGGTCCACCCATACCCCAAGATCTTGTTCACACACACTTCTACCCAGACGTGTATCCCCCATCCAGTATGCATGTTCCTCATTTTTTTTTTACCCAGATGTAGAACTTGGCACTTATCCCTGTTAAATTGCATCTTGTCCACATCTACCCACTTTTCTAATGTGTTCAGATCTTGTTGAATTCTGACTCTATCTTCTGGTGTGTTCGTTGCTCCTCCCATTTTGGTGTCACCCTCATCCAGATCATTTATAAAATATTGAAAAGTACCAGGCCCAGAACAGAGCCGTGTGGCACCCCACTGGACACCTCCCTCCATTCAGATGAAATGCCATTGACAACTACTCTTTAAGCATGGTTCTCCAACCAGTTCCCTATCTGCCTAAGTATCCTAACAGTCCTCTAGTTTACCCATCAGAACATCATGGGGAACCCTGTCAAAAGCTTTACTGAAATCCAGGCAAACAACATCAACAGTATTCCCTCGATATAGTAAACTCATCACTCGATCAAATAAGGAAATGTGGTTGGTTTGGTAGGACCTGTTAAAACGTCGTTTCTGCCTTTCTGCCATAAATACTCTCATAAGAACATAAGAGACGCCAATGTTGGATCAGGCTAACCCATCTTCTCTGATCTTCATCTCAGAATTCATTGAGGGTCCCTGATCCACAAACTGTCTGCCCTGTGTCAGCTGTCTCAGTAGTGGCCCCTACCCTGTGGATCCAGCTGCCTGAAGAAATGCGTGCCTTGCAGGACTTCCCTAGGTTCTGCAGCGCATGCAAGGCTGCGCCTTTTCAGGCAGCCTTTGGGTGATTGCAGTCCACCAGGCAGCTGGTATACTTCAGATGATTATGATGACGAGGAGATTTGGCTTGTTGAGTCCTGTGAGTAGGACTCCTCCTCTTCTTCTTCCTTCGCATCCGTTTTTAGATTCTTTTCCTTCTGCTTCTTTTTTACATTAAACATTTGATCCATAAATCTTTCTGCTTTTGGAATGGAGTCAATTTTATATTTTTTTTCCTGGTAATTAAAACTCAACCCTTCTGGAAATAGCCATCTATACGATATTCCCTTTTTTTGCAGAGAGAGAGTAAGCATCCTGTATAGTTTCCTCCTTTTTCTTACGTCGAATGGGATGTCTTTCAAAATTTTTATCTCTTCATTCTTGATTTTTAAGGATTTCCCCATTGTTGACTTTAGCACCAGTTCTCTGGTTGATCGTTTCGTGAATTTTAAATAAGTTTCCCCTGTGAGTTTATTTTTCTTTATAAAGTCCGGATAAGTCCTGTACACCATATCCATTTCCTTAATTAAGTCTTCTTGTTTGTAATCCATTAGTGGGGCCAAGGCAACCACCAAGAGTGGGCCAAGGCAACCGCCAAGAGTTCCTTTAAGTCCTCATTCTTATCCTCAGGTATTCCAGGGAAACGTAGAACATACATGGATCTTTCCAGCTGGAGCTGTATTAGTTGTGTTTTATCCGAGAATCTGTCCTTCTCTGCTTCATCCACTCTTTTATTAATACTCTCAGTCTGTTTTCCATCTTTTTCAACGTTTTCTCAGTTGCTGTAGTTCTCTTGTCCATTTGGTTTAACTTTTTTTGCACATTGTCCAGTTTGGTGTTGAGAGTAGTTATCTGTTCCATTAGAGGGCACAGTGCATTTGCTAACAGCGAAGAAAAGTCTGTAGATGCTTCCTGGTTCTGGGAGGGAGTCGTTGGTATGTTATTTCCGGTCACCAGCTTTTTCTCCGGTGCTCTCCGTCCTCTCCCAGCCATAATATCAACAAGAAGTAAGTTTTCCAAAACAAAGCAAAAGTTATACGTTTTAATTCTGCTTCGTATATTTTAGCAGCTTTTGCGTTCGCTTAACTTCTTATGCGCTTGGTTTGGCTCAAAGTCTCTTTATTTTCGCTTTAAAATAGTTTTTTACAGTTTACTCCGATGGGGGGGCTTGAAATCTCCTCCCCCCGCGTTTCAAACTTAGGCGCTTCCAATTACTACCAAGGCTCCATTCGCTTATTTTTCACCTGAGCTTTGCTTAACTCACAGTTTGTAGCCTTGGAGATCTTTTGGAAGTCTTTTTTACGAGTTTCGTCATGATCGCTTGCTCTGGCAGTCGTCTCTAGGCTCCATACTGGCTCTGCATGACGGTACCTATCAGGGAAGAAGGTGAGCCTCAATTCCTCGGGCGTCCCCTTGGAAGAGGCTCTCCTCAGCTCCCCAGGCTGGAGGTCTCCTATAGAGACCCTGGGGAGTCCGGACGAACCCAAACCCCTCCCATCATCCGGGTCTCGGCGCGTCTCCATCCGAGCGAGACGAGACGTATCCGAGCGGCGAAACGCTTAAACCGGAAGTCGCTGAAATCGGTTTTGAAGGAGCATAAACCTCCACCACCTCCCACACTGGAACCAGTCTGGGAACAGCCTGAGGTGATTTTGATTCCACCATGCACACCTTTGCATTCTAATTCCCCAGACGGGTCACTGTCTGAACTGGAGATGAAGCCAGCTCTAATGATTTCAAAAGAGCCTCAATCAGTTCCACGCCTGGACCTGGCAGTCTCAGTGTGGCTGCAGTGGCACCTGCCTGTGCCCTGGAATCCCTACTGTACGTCCCCAGCATATGCCCCTGACAGAGATGAATATTATGGGCCTAAGATGGATCCTGGTTCTATGTATCGTCAGATCTGACACCTTTCATCTGCAGCTGAACACTCCCCCCCCATCACAGTTCTATCACCAGCCTTCTTTGGAGTCTGAGACCAAAGAGGGGTCACTGTTGGGTCCAGTCACAGCTCCAAGATGCCCTCAGAAACATCCCCTGATGAGGGAGTATGGTATCCAGCACCTATCTCTCCTAATGAGGATGCTCAGAACAGCTAAGTTGCTAGAAATTGATGTAACCATCACAGATCACAAATCAAAAGACAAAATCCTGAGCCGATTATACTCAGACTCACTTTTCCAATGTTGGAAAGATTCACTGACATTACAGCATCTGTGATGGCAGAAACATTCTTCAGCACTTCTGACTTCAAGGAAGATAATCATTACAAAATAAAACAAGATGAGTGTGATTTTTTATTTACTCATCACTGAAAAGATGCAAACAAGGCAGCAGCTGGGATCTCATTCTGCCCCCTCTGATAAAGAAAGCAGACAATAGAACTGAGGAAGTTCCTGCAGAGTATGTGACGGTTTAGGTGGGGGGGAGGGGACGACTTGTGATCTCTCTGGAATGCGAGGGGCACCCCCTTGGTTCCATTAGAGCTAGAAATGTCTATTGCACAGGGAATTTTTTTTTAATCACTGGGAAGAGTAGTGGTATTTAAAATTGCCTGTTGGTGTCAAGCCCCACCTTGAGATGCAGTCAATTGTATACTGTAGAAGCAATGGTCAGATTATTTATGAATGAATGAAACCTGTCTTAGTACATAATTTGTCTTTAACTATTACAATTCAGATGTTAGTTGCATATATAGCCATTGGGTTGTTTCCTATGACTGCCTACTTCTAAAGTCAGGGATCCCCAACATTTTTGAGCCTGTGGGTGCCTTTGGAATTCTGACAAAATGTGGTGGGCGCAACCTCAAAATTACTGCCACAGGAGGCCAAGCCACACAGAGGAAGCCCAAATACAGAGGAAAAGAGGGGG
>NW_015174353.1:44537-103598 GCF_001447785.1 Gekko japonicus
GGAAAGAGTATGAGAGAGAGAATAAAACCAGCGCTATGGTAACAGCTGCTGCTGAAATGTTATTTTAATCTGTACAATCAGTCAGTTCTCCAGTGGCCAATCAGAAGTCCTGCTGGGAAAGAGCCCCACGTGGCCCCACCCACTCTCTGAGAACACTGGATGGTGCCCCCAGGAAAGGTGTCAAAGAATGTCAGGGCATCTATGAGCACCACACTGGGAACCCCTGCTCTAAGTTTTACTTCAGTGAAGAAAGCTGTCTGCCAATGATGAATGACTTTTCTGATGGAGAAAAGCCGCTTCTGATGGGAAAGTCTTTGTTGAAGGAAGATTTAGAGGAAAGGAGTTGATTCCTATGACCGCTTTCCTCTCAGGAACAAACAGGATCCAGCCCAATATATCCTACTAGTTATGCTTTTTTACAGCATAAAAAATGAGGTATTTTAAAAATGAAAATACAAAGTAATGTTTTCATATTACTAATACATTGAATGTTTTATCTCAGTCAAGAAAATGTACACTGTATATTCCATTCAGAGTTGAGCTGAACACTGTGTCCCTTTGCAGGGCAAAAACATCCTTCAGGGATCCAATTTCATAACATCCTTGAGCTCTAGCAAGAATCTTGTGGGGAGCTGCCAGAGATGTTGTAAAGTACAGAGTTGTAAAGTGATACCTTTCTTCATGTAATCAATCCTGGGACTTTTTTTTTTCTTAAAGGATGGGACAGCTCCATTGTGGATAGCCTCTCAGATGGGTCACAGCGAGGTAGTGAGGGTAATGCTGCTCCGTGGAGCAGACCGAGATGCTGTGAGGGATGTAAGTAACTGCCATTTGTGGACTTAATGCTAGAAGAAAAGTGTCAATGCAATTTTGAGATATGGTAGATTTCTATGTTTAATCGTTTTATTTATTTGATATCCAGCCCTTCCTGCAAGGAACTGTGGGTGGTATACATGGTCCATCCATCCCCACATTTTATTCTCACAACAATCTTGTGAGGTGGCTTTAGCTGAGAAAGACTGTCATAAGGTCACTCAGGCTGTAACATTGTGAGGTTTTGAACCTGGTTCTTTGTAACACTGCACCACACTGGTTCACCAGTTATAACATAATCATTGTCTGCACTGTTAGCTTGGCTAACACATTACACAAGTGAACTTCATTGTGAAGGGCATTTCTGAGAACCCATAATTTCTTAGGCTTAGGTTCAAACTAGAAAATAGAAGAAGAGAAGAAGAGATTGGATTTATACCCCGCCCTTCACTACCCAAAGGTGTCTCAGAGTGGTTTACAAACTCCTTTCCCTTCCCCTCCCCACAACGACACCCTGTGAGGTAGGTGGGGCTGAGAGAGCTCTTGACAGAAACTGTTCTTTTTTCAAGAACAGCTGTGCCAGAGTTATGGCTTGCCCAAGGTCATCCAGCCAGGTGCAAGTGGAGGAGTGGGGAATCAAATCCGGTTCTCCCAGATTAGAGTCCGCACACTTAACCACTACACCAAACTGGATTATCCTGTATGGCTTGGATCCCATGGAACATTTTCATCGAAAAGATTTCTGTCAGCAGAATGGATTTTCCTAACTTCCATCCTCCTGCTGCTGCACAATTCCTCCCCCCAATTTCTTCTTGGAGCCAAGACACCTCAGGAACAGCATGAGGGGGAAATTGGGCAAGATCACACCATTTTCATTTGTGGATAGCCTCTTTGAGATCCCAACCCTATATGTTCCCCATAGCGCAAATTGCAGCTTTTGGGAGAGGGGCTTAAGGTAGAAAAATGATATGAGAGGAAAGAGTTAATCTCCTCCACTTCCATTCCTTGGTCACAGTCTGAGCTTAAAATACCTGTGGGAGATCCTGATCACAATTCTCCTGCATATTGTCCAATTTGGCTGTTACAGTCAGTTTCTTCTATATCCAGTATTGGGCTGTGGTGTGCCCAAAGTACAGGATGCATCCTTCAAAGAAGCATGTTCCATGGGACCAATTTGGTGATGAAAGCAAGTATGCACAGCACATCCTGCCTGCACAAGAAATACTGTGGTGTGTGAGTGGAGTAGCTAGCAGCCAATCATGATGGAACTGCCAGAGGGGAGGGGTAGGTGAGAAAGAAAGAGCTGTTAGTTCAAGCAGATAGGTTTTGAACCTTCTGAGGAAGAGAGACTGGAGGGATCCTTTCTCAGGGTTTGCCTTGTGTGTAAGCAGGCTAAACTAGTAGATGTGTGGAGACAGGGTTTGCCTTTCCAGAGTGAGAGTTGGGGGAGAGCCTGTCTCAGGAGACTTTGGGAAGTCTCAGAACCTATATTGGGGAATCAAACCCGGTTCTCCCAGATTAGAGTCCGCGCACTAAACCACTACACCAAACTGTAGCAATCTCAAAGCCCCAACTTCTGAAGGAAACTAGTGAAAGATTCATGGTTTTTGAGAGGAGCTCACATTCAGGGCTGGCTCCAGCTTATTTTGCACCCTAGGCGAGGACCCTTTCTCCCCCCCCCCCATGCGCCCACCAATTTTCAAAAATAAATGCATTTTAGGAAGAATGAAAAACACAAAAAACCAAGAAACTCCCAGAGTACGGGGCCAGGTGCAGTTTGGTGCCCCTAAGGGCCGTCCTGCTCTAGGCGATCGCCTAGTTCGCCTAGTGAGTGAGCCGGCCCTGCTCACATTTACATTGTGGGAATTCTAAGGCTGAGGGAAGGCCAGTATGCACCTCAGGGATACAAACTGCAACCTTATGAATGAATGGGCCCAGCAGGACTGTGTTATACCTGTAAACGGATTATATCCTTTTTTCTGAGTCACCTTATTACCCTGTCCCTGGGAGTAAATAAAAGTTACTGTTCTTTTTGTGTTTCTCTCATGGGTGCTGAGCTCAGAAGACACTTGGGTTAAATCTGTCAGGTGGAGGCCTGGGGTAGAAACCACACTGGTCAAGCTATATACCACACTACCTTTGTTTAAGCATCATTTTTACAATCTCAACCCCCTCCCCCCTTCTGGCCCCCACACGTATACTCAAGGGAGATTTCAAAATGTAAAAACATTGCAATAAAAGCAGTATAAGACATGACAATGCCATAAACAATATAAAAACAAAATTCAAATATTGGGAAATGATGCAGTCCCCTTTATAAAAGCATTCTCTTGAAAGATTCTGTCGTTTTCTGGAATGTTCCTTAATGCTATGGTCTTGAAGCCTTTAGGAACAGCATATCAAAGACTCTTCTTTCTTCCTATTGAAGTGAAAATATGTCTGAAAACAGCTGTGAAGTTGAGAATAGTGGATTGGAGCTGAGGTAGCATGAAGGCCATGAATGCAGTGATGATGTGTAAAAGCTACCTGTGGAGGAGGCTGTGCATGGGCTTCTCTTCGTCCTCCACGTGGGGTCCATAACATCTAAATTAGCTCTGGATGAGAGCTGTCATTGGGAGGGACCTTCCCATGTGAATTCAACTAAATGGCAGATGATCACTCTAACTCATTTCTCTTTCTTTTCTTTTGAAGGATGGCACAACTGCTTTGTTCAAAGCAGCAAACAAAGGCTATGCTAATGTTATAGAAGAACTGCTTAAATTTTCCCCTGCACTGGGTTTATTGAAGGCAAGTATTGAGAAACTCTTTAGGACACCCGGAAGTGCAATTCACTGGGAAGATGTGGGGCTTGCTTGGAGGATCAGTCAGTGACACTCCAAAATCCTAAACTGGTCAGCACATTCTCTTTATATATGGTCTAGGTGTTAGAGATGTCAGAAATGAGTCCTTGTGTTAGCCGAATGGCTTTATTTACAGCAATTTGCAATTTATAAACTGGTTCTTGCCAACTATACCAAGGTCCTGTTCCCACCAAGGGTTACCAGAGAAGGAGTCGAGGCTGTTGTTGTTAAAATAAATGTCTTTTACTTGAAGAATATAAATCTCATACAAACAATACTGATGCACTCACACATTCAGTCAAGTTCCTTAGAAATACAGTATTAAAATAAGCACTGTTGCATTAGCAGGTGGGGGTGATGATGGGCGATACTTATCTGTCTTCGCAGCTTTGGTTGTTCCAATGAAGAATGGATGGGAAGAAATAGAAATCTAGGGAGAATTCACACACGACTAGAACCAGCCAGAACGTGTGGGTCTCTTGACTGCAGATCAAGAGATCAAAGTAGAGGCAAGGGTTTGGGGATAGCAAGTGGGACTTAAGAGGAGTAAAAAGCAGACAGGGGTTGTTGTGGGGGAGATGCTAGTTGATCAAGTAGGAGGGGCCAGGTGACTGATCCTTACCTTTTATAGTGGATCCATTAGGTGGGAGGTAACTGTTCCAACCCGTGGACCCACCTACCTGTTAGTCCGTCCCAAAAACAATCCTATTGGTTACCTATAGGAGTGGGAGGTTACCTATAAGGAGTGGCCAATATTGTAATCTAATACCTTACTCAAAGAAGGGCATCTGGGCAGGTGTGAAAACCTCGGCGTCAGGATGCTTCATTGTCGTTTAGATGAAGCTGGCCATTCCATTGTAAACGAAATGTCAATTTGGCAGGAAATACCAATGCAGGAAAAAAAGCAGTGATGGGTAGTACGTGACTACAACTAATTATGCAGTGGGGGCTGTCTCTGCTCAAGTTGTTGTTTCTTACTGCTCACAATAATGGAGGTGTGTGCTTCTTCACCAGGCTGGTAACTGTGTAGCTGAATCCTTATTAACGTGTAAGGCTTGTGCAAGTACCTTCTATGTGTTGCATCACAACAGGTGACTTGGAATGTACAGTTCTCTGAGCCTATGTGTGTGTGTGTGCACAGTCCATTGTGTGTAGCAATAAATATAGTCCATAAAGCAAAATATCAAGTTCATTCTCTAACACTAGTTATTACAGGAGAATTGCTTGGTGGTTCTTGTAACGTGCATCTTGGGCAATAGAGCCAGGAGGGTGAAAGCTTGCTGTGCTACCTCTTTGGGGAAAACGTGAAAGAGCCTACTCCCCAGAACCTCTTGAGTCTTTTAAATGCCAATAGACACTTCTGGTGATATTTCATTATTCTTCTGCATATATCCATGTGTTTTCTGTTTCACAGAATGGAACCTCAGCTCTCCATGCAGCAGTTCTTGGTGGCAATCTGAGAGCAGTAGCACTACTCTTGGAAGCTGGAGCAGATCCCTTCCTTAAGAACAAGGTAGTGTGCATGTATTGATGGAACTCAGAGACTGTTACGAAACGTTCAATACACTTAAATAAGCCCTGTACAGACAACTTGTGTATTTATGTATTTGTTTTATGCAGACATTTATTAGACGCCTTTTGTCTTCAGGGTTCTCAAGGCAGCTTACAAATATAGATGAAACACATAGGATAAAGTACATTATAAACATAAAACCAAAATTTAAAATCACTAGTCAGGACTCCTAGTAAATTTAACCAAATGCAATCCTCAATAAAATGGTCTTCAACATACGTGTGTACAGGCCGTGTGCACTGGAGTGAGGTAGTGCAACATCCATTCAGCCTACCATACAGAGTCTGTGCAATAACTTTGTACACAGGCTTTGTATGATAGGCTGACTGCATGTGGCCATATGATCAGGAAGACACGAAAAGCAGTGTCAGCCCTTGAAGCAACCGTAGAAAATTTCCAGATTGCTTCTTTGGAATAAGATAAACAGATTACACTGATGCATTATAAACATCCACTAGATGGCAGCAGAACTACTTTCTACAGAAGAACCCTTTGCATTTTCTGCTTAACTTTTGTCTGCATTTCTTAATCTCAGTTACCCAGAAAACTATACGTGCTAACCATAATGCTGGTAATTTGCTAATGTGTATAGAAGTTAATGTCGTTAATTTCTTCAAGGAACACAGGAGAACCTGAAATCCAATTCAGTATGGGGTTTGTTCAGAAGCTACTGAATCCAACAAAACTTTTTTTATCCCTTTGTCTTAAATGATACCCTTGAGCATTTCTATGCAGCTAATACTGCTCCCAAAGATTATCCCTTTAGCTATACAACATAAAGTGTTTATCAAAGGCAAAAGATGTTTCATGAGAAAGGAACCTTTAGTACAGGAAAAAATAATAAAATCTCACATATAGACTGTGATGAAGAGGAGGAGGAGGAGAAGACATTGGATTTATACCCCGTTCTTCACTCAGAATCTCAGAGCGGCTTACAAACTCCTTTCCCTTCCCCTCCCTGCAACAGACCCCCTGTGAGGTAGATGGGGCTGACAGAGTTCTTTCCAGAACTGTCCTTGAGAGAACAGCTCTTACAGAACTATGGCTTGCCCAAGGTCACCCAGCAGCTGCAAGTGGAGGAGTGGGGAATCAAACCCAGTTCTCCCAGATTAGAGTCCGCACACTTAACCACTACACCAAACTGATTGCAACAATCACACTCCTGTGCATTTTACAGGTGCTGGGAAGACTTATTTGGCTGCTGTGTTGAATAGAAACCATAAATGCACATTAGCTATTGGATCTCTCTAGCAAGCAGTCTGTTTAGCTTGATCAGCTTTCCTGCTTCAACCCCAGCAAACTCTCCTTGGCTAGATGAGGCAGAGCAAAACACACAATCTCACAGCCTGAAATCATTCCTGTATTCCCTTTGAAGAGGGGAATTGCCCTAGTTTTTAGCATCTGTTCACCACTTCTAGTCATATGAGTAAAACCACATCAAAACGGAGTTGGTTAGTGGTATGTCAGCATGAGTTATGAACAGACCAATCCTGTTCCTGTTACTTGGCAGTGAAATTTCCATCGAGTTCAATAGAACTTATTGCAAATACGTGTGCATTGACTTGAAGGCATAGAATCAAAATCTAGGGTTTGTGCAACAGATTATAAGTAAATGGTTGTTTAGGGAAAGTTCAGAACCAAACAAAGGTTAGTGAAAAGGAGGGCCAATATTAAAACCTTTCCATAAAAAATAAAAAGAGGTACATGTATTTATTAATAATAACAAATTTTAAAATATATATAGGGGCCCATTTACAACCAATGTATATAAAACATAACAATATCAAGGGCTTAAAAAGTTGACCGTACGCGTTTCGGCCAAATAGGCCTTCCTCAGAGGTCATACATATGTGGCAAGATGGTTAATAATTATATTCACATAAACACAATCAGAAATATATACAAAATATAGATTCAATAAGGACCATAAAGTAAATTGTTCAAAATTAAAATCACCAGGCACAGGGTAAATATGCACATAAGACCTTTAAAGTGCAATCACTAGCCCAGTGGCTATAAAATAAACTTATGGTCCAAAAATTTCCTTCTTTGATTGTGTTCCCACAGTATTCACAAGGGAAAGTTACCATGAAAATTATGTAACATTACCCTAACGATGACTATAAATGCTGACTATTTTTGATAACATCTCTGCAAAAATGTCCTCTTGTAACCTTTATGGGTTTTTTAAATATAAGGTACAGTACATGCTGGTTCTAACAGGTTAATTTGCCCCTACTCAATCCATGCAAAACTTATCCTGCAATGATTTCCAGTCAGTTTATTTTGTGGTGTTACTCCAAAAATGCATTATAAGTCTATTTTGAAATATGGTTCCTATTGAGCAAGCCTGTTGAAAGGCTCAGGAATGATATACTGTCTAATTGTTAAGAGTATAACAAAGTTCTTATAAGTGACCTGGAGGAAGACATAGAGGGGGTGGTTATCAAATTTGCAGTTGACACAAAGCTGGGTGGGATTGCTAATTCTGAAGAAGACAGAGTCAGGATTCAAAATGATCTAGATAGACTGGAACAGTGGGCTGAGACAAATAAAATGAATTTCAATAGAGATAAGTGCAAAGTCTTACACTTAGGTACAAAAAATCAAAGGCACAGATATAGAATGGGAGGGACTTGGCTCGACAGCAGCACATGTGAAAGGGTTCTAGGTGTTCTGGTTAATCTCAAGCTAAACATGAACCTGCAGTGCGATGTGGCTGTGAAGAAAGCTAATGCAATCTGAGGATGCATTAACAGAAGCATTGTGTCCAGATCAAGGGAGATGGTAGTTCCACTCTATTCTGCTATGGTCAGGCCTCACCTGGAGTACTGTGTCCAGTTTTGGGCATCACATTCTAGGAAGGATGTTGATAAGCTCGAGCGTGTCCAGAAGAGGGCAACCAGGATGGTGAGACGGTTGGAATCCAAGACTTATGAGGAAAGGCTGAAAGACTTGGGTATGTTTAGCCTGGGAAAGAGAAGGCTTAGAGGGGACATGATTGCAGTCTTCAAGTATTTGAAGGGCTGTCATGTAGAGGATGGAGCAGATCTATTCTCTCTTGCTCTGGATTGCAAGACTAGATCAAATGGGTGGAAATTACAAGGGAGTCGTTACCGGCTAAATATCAGGAGAAGCTTCATAACTGTAAGAGTGGTTGAGCAGTGGAACAGACTGCCTTCGGAGGTGGTGGATGCTCCTTCGCTGGACGTTTTCAAGTGGAGGCTGGATGACCAGGGGTCATTTCCTGCAGGAGCGCACAGGAGCGGAGCTCTGGCAGTAAGGAGCCCAGGGGGCGGGCACATGCAACAAGCCTCACCCCCTGCTCCCAGCAGCCCTCAGTCAGAGCAAGAAGCAGGCAGGTAAGCTGCAAAGCCCCCCCCCGGCCCAAAACAGTCCAGTGGCATCTTTAAGACCAAGTTTTATTCAGGTACAAGCTCTCCCTCCTCTGTGAGGACAGATCTGCATGTGTCCCCACCCCCCAATAGCTAGCAAACCAAAACAGTCCAGTGGAGCCTGAGCGGTGGGTGTTGCCTTCTGACACACTTCCGGTGATGTCAGGGGGTGTGGCATATGCAAATAAGTTATGCTAATGAGCTCCTGCACCCCTTTTTCTATGAAATGACCCCTGTGGACGACCATCTTTCAGGTATGTTGTAGGGCTATCTTTCGGCTATGCTCCTGTAGAGTGCAGGGGGTTGGACTAGATGATCTTCAAGGTCCCTTCCAACTCTAACATTCTATGATTCTATGAAAGTTTGAGTTCAGTGACATTTTTAAGACCAACAAAGTTTTATTCATGGTATGAGCTTTCAGATACATTGAAATGGAAGTAAGCAGTGTGCCACTGCTGCTCACCTGAATCTGTTAAGAGTATAGTCCACAGTTGGATGCAGATGCTCTTTTGTGAACTCCACATTCAGGCCACACCCCAAACCACCTGTCTGTTTTCCAGCCAAGTTCTTTCTTGTTTCAGAAAAATGAACTGCCTTCAGATCTTACAAAAAATGACCGCATCCTCCGGCTCCTGCAATCCAGGGGAAAGCACAGAAAGAGCTAATGCAAGAGCACGCTCTGAGAGAGCAGAGAAGCCCTGCCTACTATGAGCCCTTGAGCAAAGCTGGTGTTCCTGCAGAACTGGAAACGTCTTGCTGAGACCTGAGCATGTCCTGGCTCTTACTCTGAGAATGAGCTCAGGACGCTTCAAGGAGTGGCACTGCGGAGGCATCGGTTTTATCCCACTGAACTCACCAGGTTTCTGTTGCTGGCTTCAGTCCAGAGGAGGTTTTTGTCGTCTCTAGTGTAGCGTTCCCAAATGACAGCCTTTTCTGCCTCAGAGAAAGCTTCTTTGCTATAGCCTCACCTGTTCCATCTGATTCTTCTGTAGTGGTGTTGCACTGGCCTTCCCAGTCCTCTCATAACTACCCAGGCACTAACCAGTTCTTTAAAATATATAATGGGATAGCCATATTAATCTGTTGCAACACAAATAAATGGGTCTTGTGGCACCTTAACGACAAACAGAATTTCCCCCCACATAAGCTTTCGTGGACGGAAGCCCATTTCTTAAGACTCACTTTGTATTCATTTACCTGGGAAAAGGAAAAAACCCAGCAGGGCCTCATAAAATGCAGTTAACTACAGAGTGAAATGTGAGTATATGAAGTTGGGGGTGAGAGTCCAAAGCTCCTACATAACATGATTGCAAAGTGAGGATTCACTTACAACACTGAAATGGATTCACAAAAATGTATGCTAAAAATTTTTTTTTTAGTTTAAGGTGCCCCAAGACTCCCTTTTATCTTGAAATATGTCAGCTTGGCCAGTTTGTTATGAATTGTTCCCATACTGTATAGATGGAGAGCAGGACATTGCACTGACTGGTTGGTTTCCCACGAGGCTTCAGCCCTTCTCCTAGCAATTAATTTGAATGCTTTCCTGCTCAGCAATAGCACAGCGGTTTGCAAGAAAAATGTGTGGGTCAGTCATTTGCAGCACTGTCAAGCTAATCCACACCACTGCTGAATCTCAGGACTCCAGTTGTCACACTGGGATGCTCTGTCTACTAGAATTATCTCACACACAGATCCATCGTAATATTATAAGACACAGAAAGCATGTATGATTGGGCCTCACTTTGCACTGATAGCATACCATGCAGAGACATAATATATTCCAGTGTTTTTGGAATTGCATAGCCATGCAAAAAATGTCATGGGCACTGTTGACATGTGAAAGAAATAGACAAGTGAGCCCATTAAACAGGAAAAGCTAGAAAGCATATATAGCATAGTGTTTACAGACTGCATGAAATAATTTATCTTTATTCTGAGACTGAGAAACGTAAATTAGACAGAATAATCATTTCATTCACAAACCCATTATTTAATGTAGCTGCGAGCTTTTCGAGTTTTCAAGTCTCTTCGTCAGACATTGGTTGTTTAGAAAAAAAGCAAAATAATACAGGATGGAATAAGTTCCTCTGTGTCTGTGTGTATACTTGTTAGTCTTGGCATCATTCAGGATTAATTCTACAATCATCTTTGATCTAGCTGAATAAATGGCTAATTGCTCCAAAAGAGAGTCAGTTATTATATCTATACATTGTGTTTCTTCATTGTGGCCCATACATGTATCAGCATAGTCCATATGAGGGTTGTTGGTTGTTTATTTATGTATTTACGTTATTTATAGTCTGCCATTCTCACTGAAACTCAAGGTGAATTGCATTGCGGAAGTCAAATACAATCAACAGGATGAAGCATCCAATAAACAAAGCAATAGGATTTGCACTGTGGAAATCTGGAGCCAACCAGAAATCTGAAACAGAGCTGAAACAAACCTGATAACAAAGTATAATCATTTAAACATGGCACAGTAAGTGATGCAGAAATTACATAGTAGGGGCATATGTACTGAACAGCCTCACCATTACAACATTTTATATTTTTTTGGCTGCCGATTTCTTTCTCTATTGTTTTGGCCAGCGGGGGTGATAGTATGTCCCAAGACTAAATAATGTTGAGGCTTGCTGTTTTCACCCACAATGATTCTGTGGAATGTTTTATTCCTATTAAGTTTTCTGAAGTTGGATGCATGCCCTGTTGAGATCCCACATCAACGCCTTTCTAGCTAGTTTTGCACATGGAACAGAAAGATTTTAACTTTCAATGTTCTACTTAACCAGTGTACATTTGTCTTCTAGGAGCTCACACCTACATCTACAGGGGGTAGGAATGAATAGTAAGAGATACAGATGCAGTCAAGATAATGCAGATCTGTCTTTTTTGTCTGATACAGCATAAACTGGTGGGACAGTGCAATCCTAAGAACACTTTCCCAGGAGGATGCCCCACTGAATAAAATAGGATGTTCTTCTGAATAGACCTCCTCAGTATTGCTCTCGAACAGTAGCATCAACTAGCTTTGAAGGGTATATCTCTGCTTAGTATGGTGCTTTTAAGTACTGAGATTTGTAATGGAGAAATATAGGATTGGATGACTTTCGCCCTAGGTCCTGATCTCTTTTGAATATTTTTTTCTTAAGAAATGCTAATTACATGACTTTAGTAACTTCAGTTCATATCATACAAAACTTTGCAATCCCCCATATATAACCATCAACAGAAAAGCCTGGTTATCCATTACAGATTATTCTGTGTCTATATCCCACAGTTAGTTTGCCGCAGTCAGCTGCAGGTTTAAGGATAGTTTGTATTTTATTGCATTGCACCACTGGGACGACACCATCCTTACATAGCTGAATAGATTAACACATTGCTGAGCAAGTCAGAACTACTGAAGAATTATTACCAGATAAAGCCAGTATTGCTCTTAAATGATGCCAGTATGTAATGTATTTCAACCTGCGATACCAACATACAGGTGTTATGAACACTGCACAGTGAAGCAGTTATTAATGCCTATCAGCCACTGTATATTGGACCTGATACAGAAACTGGAGTTTAGAATAACAGGGCAGATGCCCTTCTAAACAGACACAATGCCAATTCAATTGGAATGCTTACATGAATAAATGGTGCTAAAAATTTCTTTACCTTTGGCTGATCATTTTGCCGCAGACTCTTTTTCTAGCACAGTCAGGGCTGATGCTGACTGACACCAGAGAGAATATACACCCTGTGCTTCCCCCGGCTGAATGGTCATTGTTGATGAGATCATGGTGTCCATGTGAACTGCTCTGCACTGTTGTCTTCAGGGACCATAGCTATAGCAATTACAAAACAAATGTCATGATACAGAAGAGGAAAAATGGGGCTCTAAGCTGCATGAAATTAAAAAAAACAACCTACTTGAGTGGGTTATAATGCTGCAATTTCACATATTTAATGCTTTTTGTTTGATGATGTTTCATGTGGTTCATATAGTATTTAACAAATATATGGGGAGTCATGAAATTTTGCATGCATGACGGCTGGTGCCTGATCTTGTTGTGAATGAGCAACTTCTTTGCCTCTCTTTGACACAAGGGCTTAAATTATATGTTTAAAAATCAATTAATTGACATGCTGTGTCATTCTAAGCATAGTTACATCCTTCTAAGGCTGTTGTGGTCAATGAGATATAAGAAGAGGTAACTGTCGTTCGGATTAAATTTAAAGTATGTCCCATGTTCTCCAACTCCGTAATGTGATTCTTTAGAAGGTGATTGAGTACAAACTGTTTTCTCTGTTGATAGCTCTGAGGAAATAGATTGGATAGCATGCCATCATATGAACTGTAGTGAAGACCCTGGCGAAAGGAACATTCCATAGTTAAAGAATGGAAACAAGAATTATTATTCCCCGTAGCCATTTTCTGGATTTGGGATTCTCTGTGGCTATTTTCTGGGTCATTTTCAAACTCTGGGCATGATTGCTGTTCTTCAGAAATGACTAAAGTTAGGAGAAAAGTAGCGAAGCCTTCTAATTCACCTACTGTGGAATTTCTCTGGTGGGGTGGGGTGTCTACTTTGGGCTCCTGGACAAGTCCAAGTATTTTCTCCAGCTAGGAGGAAAGAGCTACAGTTACCAAATTATAGCACTATGACTCTTTTCTGGATATCAGGGTTCCTTGGAGATGACCATCATCTGTCCAGACATAGCCACAACCTGTTGGTTTATACAATTCCTCTCTTGAAAAATGTGTGTGTGTTTGTGTGAAATGCAAGCTGTCATGTCAGCAGACCATGCTAAATGTATTTTTATTGTCAACCGGATTAAATACTGGGCCTTTCCAACATTTTACCTTTCCTCTTACATTTAAAAATCTTAACTTTTCAGTAGCTAAAAAAATACAAATAGGAATGGATCCTGCTCTTGTGCAAGGAGAACAACTTCCATTTGTGCTGGGCAGGTCTATAATTTCTACAGATTTCACCCTTGAGCTGTAGCTCGCCTGTGCTGTTTATTCCATGCTGTTGCTGAAGATTGCCTGAGGCTTGGGAGTGGCTGTTTGAGGGGTACAAAGACTTGCAGAAGACAGGGGGTGGTAAGAAAGATTTATTCAGTGAGTAGAGTAGAACTTGCAGTTCTTTTGAACCCAACCAATACACAGCCATCCCAATACACCCTTTCAAAGCTACATGACAATTTCATCCCCATACATGGACTACAATTTGACTTTTAAATGTCATTTTCTGATTCACAGTAGTTAAGTCTAAATTCCAATGTATTTAAATGAAAGCCTACATAGGGCACTGACATCAATATTAATAGGACTGTTCAATCCAGTAAGTTTTTTCCTGTGGATACAAGCAGGGGTCATTTCCTGCAGGAGCACACAGGAGCGGAGCTCCGGCAGTAAAGAGCCCAGGGGGCAGGCACATGCAACAAGCCCCACTCCCTGCTCCCAGCAGCCCTCAGTCAGAGCAAGAAGCAGGCAGGTAAGCTGCAGAGCTCCCCCCGGTCCAAAACAGTCCAGTGGCACCTTTAAGACCAAGTTTTATTCAGCTACGAGCTCTCCCTCCTCTGCGAGGACAGATCTGCACGTCCCCCCCCAATAGCTAGTAATCCAAAACAGTCCAGTGGAGCCTGAGCAGTGGGTGTTGCCTTCTGACACACTTCCGGTGATGTCAGTCCAAATAAATTATGCTAATGAGTTATGCTAATGAGCTCCTGCACCTCTTTTTCTACGAAATGACCCCTGGATACAAGGGTGGGAAAGCTGACACAAGGAGGGGTTTACTCAGTTGTATACAAGTGACAAGAAAGGTGCTCACAAAGCGAGCAGTTAAATCTTACATCTTGATCTATCTTAGCTGTTACACTTTCCCCTGAATAAACTAAAGGAGTGAGTGGGAGCCTTACATGTACCTAAGTGTTGGGACCTTGAGCTGAAATATTTGTACTTGTACATCTTTGCCTGTTGCTGGAAGGGTGTTATTTTAGGGTTTTGTTTTTAATTGTGTAATATATTATTATATGAATGTAGCTGTTGGTTTTTCCAGTGTTAAATAATAAAATACTGCATTAAGTCTTAAGACTGGTGTGCAAGATATTAAATTATATTTTAAAAATCTGATGCCCTATTCCTTTTGTGAAAACATTTAGCATTGTAGTATGCTTTATGCAAATAATTCATTTAGAGAAGCTGGCCTATAATACTTGAATTAAATGAAGACATTCCCAGGTGTCTAGTTTTCTAGTTAGCTCTTAAATTACACAAAATTGATTTATATTGTAGCTGACATTCTAAATGCACAGATCAGATGTGCTTACAAAGTCACATTCCACAGTCTTGTTTTCTTCGACAGAGTTATTCACAAGAAAAAAATGACACAGAAACAGATTTTTTTAAAAACTGCCAGCAGAAGAACGAATACTTTCAAAACACTTTGCTGGAACCCTCTTGATCCTGTCATGTTAGAACATCAGTTATACTTTGTTCAGAACCAACCTAACCAAAGACTGTATAAAGATACTTCAGGGACATGTGCACCGATGGAAACAGCTCCTGCTGTCCCACCTTGCAACAGTTTTGTATTTGCTAGAGAGGGTTTTCCAGTTTAAATTGTTGTATCTTAATTCTGCATATTACAGCATATTTGCAAGAAAACCCCCTCTGTACTACACTGATTCCTGAAACAGTACATCTCATGCTGCTTTCGTGTGTACTTATTAAAATTAATATGTTTGAGAGTTTGTCTTGCTTCTTTTTTTTCAATTTATGTTGAGTCATTCACTGATAATGTATAATTTTAGTAAGAATAAGATGGTACTTTGTTTTCAGTATACTGTCTCAACACAGACTAGGTTTGGAAAATTTCATCACCTGTACTAGGTTAGGGTTTTGCTTCTGGATTTGGTTTTTTAAAAAAAAAATATTTTAATCATATAATATTACATATAATATTACAATCTTTCAGTAGAACTGAGGACAATCATTCAAGTATACAGACTTTAAATATTGAACAGTATAATGAGGTTATGAACCATCAGGGTTTTTTTTAATTTAAATACTTTATTTAATCATATAATATTACAATCTTTCAGTAGAACTGAGGACAATCATTCAAGTAATATTTTGTATTGTTTTATGGTTTTATCTGGCAATATGCCCTGTAAGCCGCCCTGAGCCTCCGGGGAGGGCGGGATAAAAATGTGAATAATAAATAAATAAATAAATAAATAAGTATACAGAATTGAAATATTGAACAGTATAATGAGGTTATGAACCATCAGTAAAATTGAGTGTGAACAACTAACACAGTAAGCTAGAAATACAAATGCAGGGCTGAGAAGTTTGTTGAAGAACAGATTTACACAAGCAGTGGAACAGACTAAGGAATAGATGCAATCTATATAGGAGCTGTGGTGGCTCAAGTGGTTAAGACGCTGAACTGCAGGCTCTGGAAGGTCGGCAGTTTGAGACCCGAGTGTGCCGCAAGACGGAGTGAGCTCCCATCTCTAGTTCCAGCTCCTGCCAACCTAGCAGTTTGAAAGCAAGAAATTGCAAGTAGATAAATAGGTACCACTTCAGTGGGAAGGTAACAGCGTTCCGTGCGCCTTGGTGTTTAGTCATGCTGGCTACATGACCACGGAAATGTCTTCAGATAGCGCTGGCCCTTCGGCTTTGAAACGGAGATGAGCACCACAACTCTAGAGTCGGATTCGACTGGTTTTCAAGCAAGGGAACCTTTACCTTTACTATTCAGTGTGAGCAGAGAAGAGAGAGTTGGCTTTTACGACATAGCAATCATTTGAAAGATCTGACCAACACTTGAGCATTAGAGGTTGCCATTTCTCTAAGAGACTGGATTGGCCTGAGGTATCTCTAAATTTATCCAGGATGAATAAACCCCATATCTTCAGGTGCCATTCTTTCAGTGGTGGAGTTGATGCAGTGGTTCCAATGAGATGCAATAAGACATTTAGCTGTGATTAACATTATCATAATTAATTCTCATTTTGCTTTGGAGATTTTGCAATTTCCTCACAGATTGAGAAGAATTAATTCTGGGGATAGGAGAATCACCTGATCACTGATTATATGGACTTGGTTTTGAATTTGAGTCCAAAATTTACCTATCAGTTTACAGGACCATCAATCATGGTAAAAAGTCCCCCATTCCCCACATTGTTTCCAGCAGGTTGGAGGCATAGTGGGGTTTGAATGGGCTAGTTGTGCAAGAGTTAGGTACCAGCGTGAAATAACCTTGAAAATTTGCAGTCTCAAATGTTCACAGCTCTCAAGGTGGTGAGTGGGGAGTCCCAGATTTGGTTCCACTGATCTACAGTTAGCTCTTTATTCAAGTCTTCATGCCAGGACAATTGATATTTTATCAGTCTAGTAGGAACTGGCTGTATTAAGATTTTGTAAATTGTAGAGACCAGACCCTGAACCAAGCTTATTTTGCTGACCAGCAACCTTTCAAATTTTGTTAAGGATTTACAAGGAAAGGACCTTTTAGAGTTGAATGAAGAGATTATTGAGTTGCATATACTCAAACCAAGGCAAGGATATCTTGTTCTCATGTTCCAGTTTTGAGTTATGTAGTGCCCCCTTGCTGGTAACATCCCAAAATCAAGTCAGACATGCCTTTCTCCATTGCAGAAAGGAAATACTTTCTCGTCCTGGGGGAAACCAGGACAGGCCTATAGAGGTTGTTAATAAGGAGTGTGGTGAGCCAGCCTAGAATGGGTCTTAGTCCAGATCTTTAATGTAGTTTCAATGAAGGGATTGCTATAGTTTGAGTTTGAATACCTGTCATGTGTATCCCACAAGATTTCTTGAAAGGATCTGGGGAGGAAGTAATGATTTTCAATTAGTTTCCAATCAGTTTCATGTGACACTCTATTTCTGGATTTGGTTTTGAGTGCGCTCTTTTTATGAGTGACAAAATGAGGCAACTTTGAAGAGTTTTTTAAATGTGCATCAGCAAGTAGAAGAGCTCATAGCAACACTGCTGGAAAAGTTAGTAGAGGCGATGCCCAATTCAGTTTTTAAAATGGCAGAGAGGCAGCAGGAGTTCTGGACAATGATAGCTGCAAGCAGTTGTGCAAAAATGAGGAAGAGAGGATTTGTTACCAGACTTCTGTGGTTTTATATATTGAAAATTGCACATCATGAACATTCAGTGAAGCGATACTATAAGCATTCCTGATCTCCAAATTTGTTGGGGGTTTTGCTGACCAAAGACCATCATCATACCTATCCCACTTTACTCCATCCTTGGCTGCAAATCCAAATTCCACATTCCTCCACATTCCTAGATAGCAGTGTGTTGCTAGTTTAAATGGAATGAGGGAGAGGCTGATGGAGACTGTTGAAGGAACTATCAGGTCAGCCCTTTTGACGTATTACGGGTATCACTTCCTATTTTTGGCAATGATTCAGTCATATTTTTTTTTTGAATGACATGAGGTGCTGCAGCCTGCTGACTGTCTTTGGGACCTTGAAAGACCTGCTAATCAGCCACCCATGGCCCCAACTGAAACAATGGAACAGTTCATATACTTCACTAGCCACATGTTTAACTCCGAGGAAATGTGAAAAGTCTTTTCCTGGGCCAGATGTGTGCTGAATCACTTCTAGTGTCCTTGGCATGTTTGTTGAAAGTAACCACCTCACCAGCATTTTTATGGTGCTTTCCTCAACTTGGGAACAATTTTGCTTTGACATTCTTGATCTAATTATGGCAGGGAGATGACAAAAGGTCAAAGGTCACAAGATTAAGCAAGGGCCACAAAATACTGACTCAGTCCCTACATGCAAGAATATGAACAATTGTTTAATCTTGTGAGGCAGAATCATGCAGTTGAAAGGGAACAAAAGGCCTTGCACAGCCGCTCTACAAACTTAACAATGCAGAAAACCCTGAGTAAAGAACAGTGTCATTGTGAAGCCTTTTCCCTTTCAAAATCTCCTTTACTTTCCCCCCCTTTGCTTTGACACATTGCAAGGCTTGTGGCTAGCCAGCCTAAAGTGTTTGGCTGCTGCTTGGAACAGGATTCTGGATTAGATGGACCACTGGGCGGGTCCAACTGGGCTCTTCTTGTGTTCAAACAGATCTGAAGTGTGTGCCAAGCCTCCTTATAATGTTACATGTGGGTAGGTGCCCTCAAAACAGAACATCGAATTCAAATAGAGGGCACAAATGCCCAAAAGGGTCTTCTTAGCTGCGCACAACCTTGGAGTGGGATCCATAGTGAAGAGCTAAAAATGTGGAATACTTTTCTAGCTTTTAAAATAAAGTGATGAAAGAAATGCTTCTGTATATGCAAAATAGGTTAAAACACTTTATAAACCCTTTTTGAAATGTGTACAACCCCGTGGGGAAAATGGTGGGTAGTGATCTGCTTTGGATGAAACACCTGTCACTGCAAGTTGTAAATCTCCAGTCTTGTGTGACCATCAGCCAGTTCAGAAAATTGATACACTGAAAACCACCTTTCTGTCTTCTGCAGGAGAGAGTCCCCCACACGTGAACTCAGTCTTATCTTCTTGATCTTTGTCACTTGAAGTGGTGAGTACAGTAGAATACAGATGCAGGAGAATGTGGTGTCAGAGGCCTGAGGTTGTATAATGAACTGGAGCACCTCAAACTGGAGGTAACTGAGTTGCACTTTGAGCATTCGTTCAGTTTTGAAAACTTCCATGCTAATAGAAAACTAGTACAGCAGGGAGAAAAGTTGTACTTCCTCTTTTTCCTTGCTGTGGTGGTTTTCCATTTGTGGGGAGATTTTAACATAGGGGGAAATTCCAAAACGTGATCGTCTCTTCCTCCACATTTTGTTTAAATAGAAGCAGTTTTTTCTACCTCCACAGGGCCAACTGATCAGGGCCGGCTCACCCGCTAGGTGAACTAGGCATTCGCCTAGAGTGCGGGCCAGACCTTAGGGCGCCAAACTGGACCCGCCCGCACCCTGCCAAAGCCCCCCAGCCCCCGCCAAAAGCCCTGCATCTCTGCCGCCTCTTTCTCCCCGAGTCATGAAGCAATATTTGTGGAAGGGCAACCAGCATGAACAATCCATGAACTTTGGTGCTGTTAGTGGTGGTTCATGGTGGTTCATCAGTGGATACATTTCCAGACAGACTGTCTTTGCTCAATTAAACTGTTTACAAAACTCCAAAGCAATGGGGAGGGTGGAATTCTCCAGTCTTGGAGCCTTTTGAAGCTTAACAGGCACTGCTGGCTGCCAATAACAGAGTTCCCATTCTTCTCTATGGGATCAGAATGATATATATACCCTCAGCTCAGCTCCACACCCTCTCCTCTGTTGGCAGGGAACTTGTTAAAAGCAGACTAGCAGAGCACATTCCCTCCTGATTGTGAACGCCTCTCCCCTGATGGGATTTGGGGGTGTTAGGTGGATTCAGGGCTCTGAGCCATCCCATCTCTCCACTCACGCTGAGTAGAGGGGCTTAGCCACTGGGTGCCTAGGGTGACGACTCATACCCTCCTGATTCTGAACTCCTCTTCCCTGCTGGGGTTTGGGTGTTAGTAGACTCCGGCCTCTGAGCCACCCTGTCTCTCTGCTCACACTGAGCAGAGGGGCTTAGTTAAGGGGTGCCTCAGCTGAGGACCCACATTTCAATTGTGAACTCCTCTCCCCTGCTGGGGTTTGGAAGTGTTAGGTGGACAGGGCTCTGAGCCACCCCCTCTGCTCATACCGAGCAGAAGGGCTTATCTACTGGGTGCCTCGGCTGAGAATCCACATTTTGATTCTGAACTCCTCTCCCTTGCTGGGGTTTGGGGGCATTAGGTGGACTCAGAACTCTGAGGCACCCCGTCTCTCTGCTCATGCTGAGCACAGGGCTTAGCTACTGGGTGCCTCGCAAGCCCGTAGCTAACGCAGGGCCCACGGGGCCTGGCTCCCTAGCAGTTTTTATGGGCCCCCTTCCTGAGCCTCGGCTCCCTTACCCCAACTCC
The DNA here is from genome assembly GCF_001447785.1 of Gekko japonicus. Taxonomy (NCBI): domain Eukaryota; kingdom Metazoa; phylum Chordata; class Lepidosauria; order Squamata; family Gekkonidae; genus Gekko; species Gekko japonicus. The sequence continues at coordinate 65,137 of NW_015174353.1, forward strand.
CCCTGATTGCCTGTCAGCCTGTTGGCAGGGAGGACAAGGGCAGTGATTTCAGAGGCTGTCCGTGGTGCTGTGCCATGGGAAGAGGCACTGGGGCTCCGGGGGGGGGGAGCTGGACTCGGAGGCTGTGGCTGCTGCAGCCCTTGCCCTGGAACCTTTGATTGGATTAGCAGGCGGCCCCCCCAGGCCCCCTCCCTAAAAAGTCCTTAGCTATGGGGCTGGTGCCTCGGCTGTGGATCCACATTTTATACCCTTCCACCCCTCCTGACTGCAAACACCTCTGTGCCATGAGGGTGAAAGTGGGTGCAAAGGGTGCTCGTCATGGGGGAAGAAGTCCTCCACCACCCAGACCACAGGCCCCCATCCCTGGGCACCAAACCCATCCTGCCAGCCCACTGGAACGTGCCCCTAGCAGGGCAGCACCAGGGGTCTTGGAGCCTCTTTTCCCTGATCTGTTCCTGGGGCTCTCCACAGAGGCAAAGGAGTTGTTAGCATTGCCCAGAGACCAGCAGCTGCTAACACTCTTTGGAGAGAAAGACTCTGACAGCAGTGATCCAGAGTGAGGGAGAAGCATCCTCCACTTCCACACAACTCCCTTTTGCTGCTCTTGCCTTGAGTCCCACCCCTCCATGGCCTGCCAGAAAGCAGCTGTCTCTACTCCCGCTTTCTCCAATCCTGAGGCCCCGTTTCCAGCCCACACTTTGGAAACATCTCCACACCCTCCCCAGTGATAGCACAACATTTCCACACCCTCCCCAGTATGTCAGAGTGACAGGTGTGTCACACCCATGTCCAGAGGGGTGCAATCCCCTACACTTGTCCTCCTCTGTCCTCCACAGGCATGTGCAAAGAGTGCACCCCATTATGTTGCCACCAGGGAAAAGAGTGGGGGCCAGTGGGAGGAAGAAGAGGCCCACTCCCTTGTAGCAGGCAAAAGAGGAGGGGGAGCAGGAGGCCCCTCCAAGAAAGCCTCCCCGTATTCAGGGTGTTATGGGTGGGACATCAAGGCAGGACACCCTCCAAGAGGTCATTTCCAGACACCAGGAGGACCATGAGCTGACAAGTCTTGCCTGTCATGCACCACTCTGAGGTGGCAATGGTCAAGGCTGATCTCTCCAAAGTGCAAGGCAGAACTGTGCACTTCACAGCAGACCTCTGGAGCAGCCAGCAGCATGGCTATCTCTCCCTCACCGTCCACTGGTGGCAACCAGAGGACTTCTCTGTCTGGACTGTCAGTGCATGGCCCAGGGCCCAGGAGGAGACAGTCTTGCTATCAGGCTACAATGTGCTTCTGCTCCATGCGCAGGGATGGATGCAGACCACATGGTGCAAAACATTGCTGCCATGATACAGTGGAGCCTGAGGGAGTGGATGCATGGTGGCCACATTGTCTATGGCCACATGGTCATGGACACAGGTGCCAACACGCTGGCAGCAATGAAAGCAATGCACCTCATGGGCATTGTCTGCCTGGTGCACATGAATAAAATATATAATTTTGAATTTTTAAAGGATTTCAAGTGCCCCGGTCCCACATTCCTCTACTTGCCCTCCCAGTTTGGTAACGATTGAGTTTATTGGGTTCGAGTTACAGCCCCCCAAATAAGGTGCCCCCGGGAAAGTGCTTTCTGGGGAAATGACAGGCACGGGTTCAGGAGTACATAGAATGGGTTCTGCGCAAGCTACAGACACCAAACTCACAGGGGATCTCCGGCTGACTCTCTTCTACCTGCTGTTGTGAGGATCGGATTTACAGGGTCCAAGTTATGCCCCCCCAAAGAAGGTGCCCCCATCCTCCACTGTTTTCAATGGCGGGGACAAAAGCAGCAAAAAAAGCAAGGGCAATAGAAGCAATTCTCCAATAGAGGAACTCCAAAGGGAAAATCACATGCTGAACAGTTGAATTACAATTCCTTGCCCTCTGGTTTGAGCAGAGACCAAGGATTTTGGATGTTTACTATCCTTGCAAGACCAATTATAATTGGGGGGTTTTCCCCCAATTAAAGCACACAGTTCATTCAGTGACAGACAACAAGCAAGTAGCACAGCCTCCATGCTGACTCCTTGGTCAGGCTGGAGGGCAGAATATTTTAAATATTTTATAGGGATTCAGAATTTTAAAAAAGGGTTAAGGGAAAGAATAGAAAGAAAAACAAAAAAAGATCATCTTTTTTTAAAACAAATATCAAGGACAACATTAATATGAAAATATAAAACATGAAAAGTCATAATAAATCGCAGTAGCTATACGGACAGACTATACCACTATTTCCACATACATATATTTTAATTATTCCCTATCTAGAAGGCTGTGAAGAAAAACAAATGACACCTGGCTGCCCACTTCTCACATATCGAGTCTTCTTGTCACACATCTGCCTTTGGGGAGCCCCTGTTGAAAGTCTTGCCATGTCTGCCTTTCTGTCATTCCAAAAGCAGCAAAAAAAGCAAGGGCAATAGAAGTAATTCTCCAATAGAGGAACTTCAAAGGGAAAATCACATGCTGAACTGTTGAATTAGAATTCCTTGCCCTCTGGCTTGAGCAGAGACCAAGGATTTTGGATGTTACCACTGTTTACTATCCTTGCAAAACCAATTATAATTGGGTTTTTCCCCCCAATTAAAGCACACAGTTCATTCAGTGACAGATAACAAGCAAGTAGCACAGTCTCCATGCTGACTCCTTGGTCAGGCTGGAGGGCAGAATATTTTAAATATTTTATAGGGATTCAGAATTTTTAAAAAAGATTAAGGGAAAGAATAGAAAGAAAAACAAAAAAAGATCATCTTTTTTTAAAACAAATATCAAGGACAACATTAATATGAAAATATAAAACATGAAAAGTCATAATAAATCGCAGTAGCTATACGGACAGACTATACCACTATTTCCACATACATATATTTTAATTATTCCCTATCTAGAAGGCTGTGAAGAAAAACAAATGACACCTGGCTGCCCACTTCTCACATATCGAGTCTGCCCATCTGCTGTGCAAGAGGCAGGGGGGGGGGGGCCGGAATGCTGGCCCATCCTGGACTTACCCACCTGCTGGAATTCCACCAACACCATGATTGCGCATTTGGTGGAGCAGAAGAGCGTGATGCAAGATGTCATCTCCTCCATGAGCACCCTGCATGGGGAAGAGGAGCTCAGCATCATCTCCAATGACGGGACAGGTTGGGATGGCGGCTGGCGGGGCATCTGCCTTTCTGTCATTCCAAATCTCCATGGCACAGCTAGCTCAAAAGGTGTTTCTTTTCCTCTGAATAGCAGAAGAATTCACCACAGTGTTTCAGCCCAGGGGGAGCTCTGAGAATTGTAGGCACACTTCCCTTGCTTGTCTGGTGTGGCCGGGGTGCCTGCCAAGCTGTTGTGTACTTTGGGAAGCCCCTATCGGAAGTCTTGTCACACATCTGCCTTTGGGGAGCCCCTGTTGGAAGTCTTGCCATGTCTGCCTTTCTGTCATTCCAACTCTACCTTTGGAGTCTTGCCACAGAACTCCTGTTCAGTTTTGCTGCAGCAGACTAATATGGCTATCCTCTGGACAAAGGAGCAAGATCCATCACAACACACGTAAAAATACCCATCAATACAAAAAATGGCTAGAAAGAATTTAGGATTAGCTAGTAATAAAGAGATAATAATTGAAATAGATAATCAAGCCAGAAAATATTATTGATAAATGGCTACGTTCTTAATTGTACATTCTTCAAGACTTTTAATGTATATTTTAAAAAACAAATTTTTGCTTATGCCAAGTTATTAGTCATCAAATAAGTCCTCTAACAATACTCACTTTATTGGCAAAGCTTGCTTTCTATCCTCATATCTCCCAAATATTGCAAAATACCTACAAGAGTTCCTGATGTAGTAGTTTGTTACTTTTATAACTGCATGTTATTTGGAGCTGATAATGTATATGTCTATAACTTAAAACAAAGAGTTAAATTTCTATAAAAACAAAACCTTAATGATAATTTTCTTGTTAGTGATTTATGTTTTCACCAGCAGATGGCTGCGGCTAGACTGAGAATAATTTTGGTTGCTGTAGCAACAGCTGATTGACAAACTCTTCCTCTCTTTCCAGTTTAGTCATGCTGTCAAATTACATCCACATTAGGGGTTTGGAACTGCTCTCAATTGCAACACTCGGTCAGGCCACTTTACGTAAGTGCATTGCACACAGAAATGTTACACTCATGCAAACAAATCATACGAGGCTGCAGACATTTTAGCTGCATCTCCAAGAAAAATCTTTGATAGCACAAGACATAAATATGGCCCATAATCATCTCGCACAATGGGGCTAATTAACTGAAGTGATTTTTTAAAGAGAAGGTGCAATTAAAATTACAGTCACACACACACAATCACATACCCTCGAATAAAATGGGCTGAAATCAGTTAGACTCACTTTCAGGAAAGCATGCATAAAGGCAATCTGTAAATATATACACCACTTCAATATTTAATATTACTAAATCAAGCTTTTAAAATGTTATCTTTGACGTTATTCTGAATTTTAATCTGTAGGGTGCAGTCAAAATCAGTTCCTATGGAGAGCATTACCAAGGTCTGCTGAGCTGGGGGCTCCAAACCAGGGCCACCCAGAAGGTTTATGGGGCCTGGGGGCAGGTGCAATGAACCCTACAAAGACCCCTGTGTAGATCCACATGTAAGAATTATTGTACACACAGATCACATGCACAAATTCTTACTAGTTGCTGTTGCTTATTTGGGAACATGTGGGCTTTCCTCATTTGTTCTGCAGAAAGGATAACTAAGCAGAGAAGGTTACCCCAGAGACAGAATACTAAAGCACAACAGCAATAGTTTGCGAGTGAAATATTTATTACACTCACGTTACAAAGTTAGGAACTAAAGAACAAAATGAGAAGAGCAGAATCAGACACCTTTTGTGTTTAGGTGCATGCAAGGGGAATTGAAGAAATATTTTCACTGTATGGAATCTGGGTTGCCTGTTTATTTAAGAGAAGTGACACAGAGCAAAGTGAAGTGGATCGGAACTGGCCTTGTGACTCTTTTTCGTGGTGTCCTCCAGTTGTTGGGTTGGATTTAACCAAGTTTTTTGCTTTATGTTGCCAGGTCTCCTCTTTCTTACAGTTTCCATCACACATGGCTCTTTCGTGGTCCAAGGCATCCCCCTTTCCCTTTCTCACCAGAGGAAAAACTGGTTGGATTAACCCACTGTTCACACTCTTGGCAGAAACTAGCCAGTAAACAGCCCCCCCCTTCAGTATTCCAAGGATGAGTTTAATAGCTAGTTTAAGTTTGACCAAGGAGCAAAAAGAATTCAGTTAACCTGTTACGGATTGTCTGCACAACACTGCTTTAAACAATCACTTAAATCTAAGATTACCAGCTTTAAGATGAGGCTCAGAGTTCTCCTGAAATTTCAGCTGATTCCCAAACTACAGAGTTCAGTTTCCCCAGAGAAAATGGCAGCATGGGAGGACAGGCTCTCTGTGGTGTCACATCCAATTTGACAGCCAATTTGGTGAAATGGTTAAAAGCATGGACTCTAATCTGGGAGAACCAGGTTTGATTTGCCACTCCTCCACATGCAGCTGCAGGTGTGACCTCGGGTCAGTCATAGTCATAAATTCTCTCCGAACTGTTCTCTCAAGGTCAGTTCTCGAGAGAGCTCTCTCAGCCTCCATGGCAGAATGTGCCTGCTCTGACCTGCAAGCCATGTTCTACCCTGCCATCCTTGGGGTACCTCATTGGGGGATGTTCCCACTGTTACACAATTTTGTGTTGAGATTCAGTGCCATCTAACACATTTCCTTTTTAATGAAAATTTTAAACAAAATATCAATAATTCAGGTGAAGAACACAGCAAGGCGGGAACTTCCGGTTTATGGCGACACACTAGCGGATGCATCTCCCGGACCTCCCGTGGATGTGATCTGCGCACCAGCGGATAGGAGAGGGGGCGACTGGTCGCCACCCTCCGGGAGCCTTAGCAAAAGGCTCCTAACCATGGGGCTTTTGAAGGGTAGCCTCTTCTCCAGCGCGTTGCTGGGAAATTGAGGCACTCTTCCGCCCTGACGGTCCTGCCACTGAGTGTCCGTATGGAACTAGAGCCACTGACCAGGACAAGCGTCGGAGATCGGGCATTCAAAACGTATTCCGAGCGAGGTCGAAAGACCAACAATAAACTGTGAGTCGAGTTAAAGCGAATGATGGGATCATAAAAAGAAAGCACCCCTCCAGGGACCGGCGACAAAAGCGAGCGGGGGAGGGGCCCCTCCCATACGAACAAACGAAAAAGCGACCTAACGGGGAGGAGCGAAGGCAAAAGCGTTGAAATCTGTTTTAAGAAACTTACCAGAGCGTGAACAGATTACTAATGTCAATCAACAACTCAAAACTTTAAATGAGAATCTTGCAACTCAGCAGCTCCAACTGACTGAAACTGCAAAGAAGACGGAGCAAACAGCTGAGAAAGTTAAGGAAATGGACGCTAACAATAAAAAAGTTAAGAAAAAGGTGAAAATGCTGGGGGAAAAGCAAGCTTCGAACGAATCTCAACTTTTACAATTACGAATGGAGAAAGCAAATCTGATCCTCAGATTTCAAGGGGTCCCTGAGGTAAAAGGGGAGAATCTAAAGCAACTACTAAGTGAAGCATTGGCCCCAGTTACAGATTTGAAGGCGGAGTATCTTGCAAGCAAGATGGATGTGGTCTATAGGGCCTATTCCGTTTACATTCAAAAAAATAATTTGCCTGGGGAGATAGTGGTCAGATTCTCGAAAAAACACGTGAGAGATTCAATCCTAAAAGCAACTACGGGAACACCCTTGAAGATCGGAGACAACAACATTAGGATTCTTAAAGACATACCATTTGAAATAAGACAAAAGAGGAAGACTTGGTGCTTTTTTAACAAAATAGGATTGCCTACAGATGGTTAATTTCAGAATGTGTCATTTTCAAATTACACAACAAAAAAGAGAAGATTGACTCCACTCACAAAGTGTGTGAATTCCTGCGATTGCAACTGGGAGAGACAGCTGAGGACGCTAAGGGAGAAGAGAACAGCAAATCTAGTGGTGAATTGGACTCGGGGTCTTCCGATAAGGACTCTGCTTCTGATAAAGGGGTGACTGCCCCCAAACAAGCATACTGTAAAATTCTAAAAGTATCTATATAGCTGATATGGTTTACAAGGTGCCATTGTTTTTCGTTTAGCCAGAGACATGCGCAGTTATAGCTGACCTACCAAGGCCATAAGCCTCAGCAAAAACAGCAAGTTAACATTTTGTTCTTTCAGCATTTTGCCTTCCCAGCATGCATCCAAACAACAGTCACAAATGAACCAAAGTTAATACCTGAATACATTCATGATGTTAGAATCATAAATGGCACTTAACATATGCACCATGGAAGTGCTAAGTGCACCCACCAAGTCAAACCTGTTAGTCAGTGGCAGAGTACAAAGTGTTCCATAAACTGTGCGTACAACAGATATGTGCCTGAACCTTGCAAAAGGCAGAAAATCTTATGACAAGTACGCTGAATGCATTAAATGATGTAGATGTGCACCTGTGGCCAGCCACTATTTGCTCACTTCTATATGAAATAATGTCCAAAAATATGCATGAAATCCACAACCACTGAAAAGATTTATCACAAGTAAACTGTACTGGCAGTGGAGCAATGACTCACAGCAGTATGAATTCCTGTACAGGGGTTATGTTTTCTCACCGTCAAAAACGAAGGGTATATTGAAATTAAAGCCATCAGAATCAGGCCTATAGAAATGCTGACACAACATTTTAAAATGAAGAACGACGCTGGATGCGAAGCAAAACGCACCAAGACCTTGTGATTCAAGCCTAGAGGATGCAGACACATTGCAGGCACGTGATGAGTGCGCTTGAACAACAATGACTGTATTTCGAGTCGACCACAAAGGGGGGGGCGGCGCGCCGCTGTTGTCACAGCAAAGACTCACAACGCTCCAGAATTTCCGGAAAAGAAAATAAGAAAACTGCTTATCGCAAACCTGCATGCGCGTATCAGGAAACGAGCCCCCACCGAACTCAACGAGGGCTCCTTCCACCCAGACTCTATATTCAGTATATCTGGCACTGTGTGGTGGCAATCGCCCAATACACTGTAACCATATGAACCGGGGCTTAAAATCCTCTGGCTTCTCAAGAAACACACTTCAGAAGAGCCTGCGGTCGCACAGGCGTTCTGCGCCTCCACAAGCGGCCTGGTGCAGGGCTGGGACAGGGGAGCGGGGCCGTGCACGCCGGTGGTGTGAGGGGGCGGGGGCGGCCTTAGCGCCACCTCCCGGGGAAAGGCCGGCCGTTTTGCAGGGCGAAGGAGGAGCTCTGAGGCGAGGCAGGGCGGGTTGGTTGGTTGTGTTGCCGGCCCCGAGCCTAGCGAGGAGGGCTCCTCTGACGTCCGTTCGATCTTTCCGATAGAACCCAGCCCCGGAGAAGGGGCTGCCCTCCCGGCGCTGAGCGGTTTCTGGATTGCCACGGGGCCGCCTCGAGCGCCGCAGCCCTCCAGCAACTAGCAGCGAGTGGGGCCGCCGTGGGCTGTGCGAAGATGGGGAGGCTGGCTGGTCTGGTCCGCCCAGGCGGAGGGTGGCGTTGGGGCCCCAGCCTTGCCTTCGTCGGTCTGCTAGCGCTGCTCCCCGGCCGGGTGAGTGGAGTGTTTCTGGGGGAATGGGGCAAGACCGGCCGGGTATGGGGAAAGTTTTGCGGCCTTGAAAGGAGAGGATTCCGCCGCCGGACTCGGGGCCTCCCTGAATCAGGTGCTTCTGTATGGCGGAGAGGGAAGAGGCTTGTCTTTACGCCGTGGTTGTGGGTTGGGGTAAGACACAAAGTAGACGGTGATCTTAAGGGGTGGGGTGGGGAGTTTGGTTCTGCCCGAAAACATGACTCCCGTTGCATCTTATCTCCTTTTATATTAGGTGGCGCATTTATGAATAGTAATTGGACAGTACTGCTTCAGGTGGCTCTTAAGAAGTTTTGCTTTTGCTGATTTTGTACAATAAGATAAATGCTGGGTGAAGACTCTAGCACTGATCTTAGTTGTCCACTGAACACTTATGCTGAAGCATGGGTCTCTGAACTTAAGCAGTTTTCAGAATCAAGTTTCCAGTCTTTTGTCTAAGCAGTTCTTGTACTGGTTTTCAGAATCAAGTTTCCAGTCTTTTGTGGATTGCAGGCTAGGACTTAGTACGAGTGGCAAGCCTTCCTCTGTGACTTCCTTTCTCATGACTCTTCTGCTGTACGATTGCTCACACTTGGCAGTTTTAAATCCATCTCTTGATTTCTGCTACAGATGACCTTAAACTGTGGTGAACCATTCAGTGTTAAGACATCTCACTTACTATGAAAAGAATAAGAATAAGAGTCATTTTGCAGTAGAAAAGCAGCTTGGTGAATTCAGCTAAAATGTCAAGTTACCCTGAATATCTGTGGTCATTGGACAGGTAAGACAGTGAGATCATGAGATAGGTAGTTTGCAGGCTCACTACTCAAGGCCAATATGATGAACAGGTGGTCTGGTGAAATGTCTGTATCTATTTGCAAAGATGGTTTCTGTTTCTGATGTGTAGACATCATTTTCTTTAATGCTACACTGTTCTTTGTCTGAAATAACCTGATTTTTTTTTTTGGCTGTCAACTCACAGCTGACTTATGGCAAACCTGTGGGGTTATCAAGGCAAGAGAAGTTCAGAGATGGTTTGTCGTTGCTTGCCTCATGTCCCTGATATTCCTTTGTGAATTTCCAAATACTGACCAGGGCTGACCCTGCTTAACTTTCAAGATCTGACAGGATCGGGATAGTCTGGGGCTATCCAGATCACAACTAAAAACTGAAACTTAGCTCACTTATTTTCTGTACAGCACTAAACATTCTAACACTGAAATAAATGCTGAAGAGTAGTTAAACAACTTGCTTAATTAGTAAATTTCACAGCAGTTTGTCGGAATCTTAGCAGCTTCAGTTTACTGACTCGTATCTACTGGCTCATATTCACTTGTCCCCACCCCAACAGTTTCTAGCTTTATATAGTTAAGATATATTATCTGGAGGCACTGAGATAATATATCTGTGATATGTATAATTAAATATGATCTTCAGTCAGTGGTCTGTGCTGCTACTACTACAAAACCTGCGTTAGGAAAACTGAAGCTGTTAGTGCAATAGGTAGTCATATCTGTTGAATCTTTTTCAAGTAGTGCTCAGACAAAACTATTTAAAGATGGCTGAATAAAATATTAACTCAAATTCCAGTGCTTGTTTAGGGTAACATGATAGACAGCAGTGTTTTAGGCATCCAGTTCCTATCATTGTGGATACCAAAAGTTTAGATTTTATGTATGTGCTTTATCTGAACTATCTTTCCTGAATATGAAACATCTAGGAAGATGAGTCTTTCTGTTAACAGTGCTGATCATTTCTAAGCATCAAATTATCTCCTTTCTGTTCACCACAGTGATTAAAAACAATCCAGCTTTTCCCTCCTGGTTGCCAGTTCTCAAAGATATATTCATGGGTCCTGCCTTATTGTATCAGCTGGCAGCTCCATATCTAATTTGGTTTTATTTGTAATCATTGCTTAAAGGTATACTTTTCATTCTTATTTGAATTTCACAAATAGACCAAATGATACATAAAATAGTACCAACTGTTAATGGGAAGATTAAGTGTATGATCTTGCTAAACTGGTGGTAGATACTTCAGCTTAGTGTAGAATTTTGATTGAAAGCCAAGTATTGCTAATGGAACCAAGAGACACCATAGCATAATAGACATAATTGTGACCTTGGCATCTCTACTGCCACAGACCAGTCATGTCATTGGTGCATAACATCCCCATAGAACCCATGCATCTACAGTTCCAATCAACATATGTGATAATGAAAGATACTATGATAATGTCATGGAGCTTAATCATTGCTCCTACACAAAACACAAGAACATACTGCAAAGAAGAACCCATGGCAATTTTCGTGTGAGAAGCCTCCATAGCCCAGTAGTTAGGAAAGCAGCATTTGTGTTTACAGCCACAAGCTCTCAGGCTACCCTGGGAATCCCATGGTATTGCCAGTATCGGTCTACAAACAAGCTTTTTGTGAGGAAGGTAACTACAATCAGACAGGGAAGGAAAGAGTACAATAGAAATTGCAACAGCCAGCCTACCCCATGCTCAGTATGTGTAGGATTGTAAGCCTGCACAAAAACTTCATAGACTATGATAATACTTCCCTTCAAAACCGAGATGTCTTTGTCAGCATACCAGGACTTGGTTCCAAACACAGTGTGCGTTTATATTGGTTTTGGATTGATGAGTAGCACTGTCATGGGTGGACTGCATTCTACGACTCAGCTCAGCTAAGAGCAGCATGTTGACACAAAGAGTCTTCTGCCAGTAGAATGCACTTTGCACTGACTGAATTGCCCTTAAATGAATAGAGTGGAAGGATTCAACCATATGTGTTTTAAAAGTTAGATATGGAGGTGGGAGGGATACATAGGCAAGAATAGTTTCAGAGAGAAGCTGAAATTGGTCTGCAGTAGAACAGTTAGATTTGAGTCCAGTAGCACTTTAGAGACCAGACCAACAAGAGTTTCTTGATAGAAGCTTTTGAGAGTTGATTCTCCCTTCATCAGACATGAGAAATGGAGATCTTGTCCTTTCATCCTGGTCAGAAGGTGGGAGAAGAGTTGTAAAGAATACTTGTAAAGGATGCAGAGATACTATGTATATTGTAATCATCTTGATTAGAGCAGAGGCCGAAATGTTTGGGGGCAGAAAATTAGCATCTGTAGTGAGATAAGAATCCTGTGTCCCTATTCAGCCTGGGGGGGGGGGGGGGCGTTGTGATTTATCTAGAGTTCAGCAATCTTGCATTGTAATCGACCCTTGACTTTTTGTTGTTGTTGTTTGTTTGAGGACTGCCGCTCTTAGGTCAGCAATGGAATGACCTGGAAGATTAAAATGTTTTCCTGATAGTTTTTGAATGTTGCAGTTTTGAATGTTTGATTTATGTCCATTTATTATTATCTGCAGATGGGGCCACACTTACCCCAAACAGATTTTTCTTCAAACTTGGGTGACCCCCTAGGTTTGCAGAAAAGTCTGAAAAGTAAAAAGAAATACATTGGGGGGTTTAAATCCACCCCACCATAGTTACAGACAACACAAATTACCTCTGAGGGCCTGGCTGCTGCTGCTTCTATGGAGCTGCTCCGGGCCCAGCTACGATGTCAGGGAACTCCAGGAGGTGTTTGGCCCCGCTATGGCAGTGGGGAATTCTGAGAGCTGCTCCAGGCCGTGGCAGCAGGGTATGCTGGGAGAGGCTCTGGGCCTGGCCACGGTGGTGGGGAACACCAGGAGAGGCTCTGGACCTGGCTGCAGCAGTGGCAGATGCTGGGAGTCACTCTGGACATGACCGCCACCAGGATCTGCTTCAGGCTTGAAGCAGCTCCCAGGCGCTGCTGCTGCTGGGCTCATAGGTTGGGGAAAGTGGGAGAGAAAGAGAAAGAAGGGGAGTTGGCTGAGGGGGGAGAGAAAGGTAAAAATGGGGTAGTGGCTTGGTGGGGGAGGGGAAGAGAGGAGGGGGGAATGGCTTGGGGAGAGAAAGAAAGGGAAAGAAAGGAGAAGAGGGAAGGAAGCAAAGGTGAGGGAATGCCTCCTTCCTGCAAGTTTCTTGCGGGTCCCCACTTTTGTGTGTGTGTGTGTGTATGTGTGTGTGTGTATTACAGCAATGAGCTGTAGTAGATAATACTGTCAATGGCTGGTAGCACAGAAGCAAACAACAGTACATTGAGAAATGAGAAGTAGATTTCTATTCCATTCCTGGATGGTTCAAATAAGGCATAGCCTACATGTCTGGGGATTCTGCTAGCTACAATTTTTTATTTTCTTAAATTTCTACTCTGCCCTCCCAGCCAGGCCGGCTCAGGGCAGTTTACATAAAATCAGCATATATTTGCAATAAAACAATTAAAACAAAACAATGTTAAAACTAGTTAACAATAACACAGTAGGTGCTAGTATTGTTGTTGCTGGGTCGGCGATGGCTACTATAATAGTTCTTTCTTCCCATAACCGTCTCTTAGGTCTACTTCCAGCGTCTTTCAGGTGGTTGGCACAGGCTGATGTTATAAATTAGGGCTCCTCTCAGATCCAGAATTCATGGCACAAGGCCTACAAGGATAAACAAGTAATGAGTGTTTGGTAAATCTGGCTGGTAAATCTGGCTGGTGATTAGAGTACCTGAGTGGAAGACTACTTCTCCTGGGTGATCCCCTCCTGTTTCCCTGCCCATCTGCCCCCCTCCACTTTTTGCAAGAGAACAAAGTCATGGTCAAGTATAGACTGTAGGAATCTGACCTTGTAAAGCAAGCATATTTGCAAGTAATAAATTACTGATCATTAAAAAAAATAAAATGTCTGAAATTTTTGTTTTAAAACATAGTGTCCTAAAATAAATATGCTTCCAGAACTTTGATATATTGGTGCCAGTTATATTTTCCATGGGGTTATGTTATGTAGAACTGTTAATCAGGAAACATTTTGGAGTTTTATACTGAGTTAAGTAGCTATATGTATTGTACTGCTCAAAACTTAAGCCCAGAAAACTTTGGAAATGAAAATATTAAGTCACAACAATGATCTATTCAGCATTTCAATAAAATAATTCAAAGATTCAAAGAACTTCCTATATAAGTTGAAACAGGTGCCACAGGCACTTCATTCTGTCACAGGGGATATGGAACTGACTCAGCTGGGCCAGATCCCAGGCTGCTTAGGCCTTGTGGAACAGTTCAACTCCCAGCTTTATTCCACTCTTCTTATTCACAGACACCAGCAGTTGAGAGTTACGCTTGCCTGATAACTCGCAACCCAAACACACTATTTCTTTTGCTTAAGAATCATTGTCGTCCTCCAACCATCTTGGCTGTAGGGGAAAACCTTGGAAGATTTGCTTATTATTTCAGAACCAGGCACACATCTTCCTACCTTACCTTTGTAACTTGGTAAGCATGACCCATGTTAGACTTTGTTTGAATGTGGACCGGCCACATAATGCCAGTTACTTGAATAAGATGTTTTTGGTTACAGAAAGGGCAGCTTAAAATGGGTCTTAAACATTTCTCAGGTTAAAAACAGACCGTAAAATAATGTTGCTTTAAAAAAAAAAATCATCCCCTTAATTGAAAGCCTAGGTAAACAGGACCATTTTGGCTTTGGCAGCTAAAAGAAAGTAGAGTAGGCACCAGGTGAGTCTTAAGGTGAAGGGCATTTCACAGGTGAGGTCCCATCACTGAAGAGGGTCGGTCTCTAGTTCCCTCCTGCCTCCCCTCTGATGGCAGGGGCATATAGAGCAGGGCTTGTGAGGAAGATCTTAGCTGTCAGGCTAGACAATATGGGAGGAGATGTTCCTTGCTGACCTCTTCTTGAAGTCTGACTCCTTTCTTCCTCCCAAAAGAATTCCTGAATCTTCTTTTCCATTTCCTTCTCTTATACTTAGAGAGGCCAGGTCTCCCAGTTCATTGGGAAGTTTTCTTCCCCGGGCTGGTTCTTCCCAATGCCACTAAGCTGGACAACAGAAGAGAAAAATTCTGGGGGAAACAGGAGGGGTATTGGCATCGGTCCAACACCATTACATCACTCCTGGTGCAACCCCAAAGTGACAACATTGCACTGGGCGATGATTTATCATTCACACAAAACTCTATGGTTAAACCACAGAAGTTTATGTGAGTGCTAGAGTGTCACCATTTATGATGATGTCACTTCCAGATCAGCCTGGAAGTGATGCCGTGACATTGCCAGTAGAAGGAGGCAAGATGAGCTTCTGGCCAGTTGCCACCCTTGGCAACCTATTGCCCACTAGAGCCCCCTCTCCCAAATATACCTAAAGGAAAATTACTAGCCAGCTCCTAGAAAAATCTCAGCAGTTTTCAGTGCTCTGGTGCCATTATAGATCTTTCAGGCAAGGTCTTTTGTTCTTCTGGTGAACTCCATGAACACTTGAATTGACATCATGCATCTTTGCAGTCTAGAATTTGCGGGGGGGGGGGGGAAGCTTAGTCTGAAACTTCTTGACTGCCTATAAGGGTAGGTTTAGTTTAGCCTCTGAGCATTCCCAAAGTGCAAATTCCATGGTTCAGTACCTTAAAGTGGCAAAATAGGCCAGTATTATAGTTATGTGTGTGAATAAGGGAACTGAGATAATATGGGTTTGCCACCTAGTGAATGTGTGAGTGAGATAACATTTGGATTGGGGACTTGGCAGAGATACATCATGACCCTATTAAACTTCATACACTATTACTTTGTTATTCTAATTGTGATTTCTAGTTCATGTAGTGCTGGCTGGAAGGAAAAACCTCTGTGTTAGGGACAAGATACAAAAGTGCCTGCTGTCAGCACATTTCCTTCCAGCTCTTTGGAAATGTGTTATGACCAGAAGACTTGTCACATGATGTATGTAACATCTTGTCTTGTAAGTCTGTGCTTTGTAAGAGTCTGTGTCCGTCCACCCCCCTTCAAATATTTGAGATGCTGTCGTTTTCTTCTGAATTACTGAAGGCACTGGCATTCTTGCTATCCTTTATCTATTTGCAATCTCTGCCCTTGTTTTAATATTGGCATTGTCAGAATAACATGCTCAGCACTTATATACAAATAACATTCTGGGGTGAATGGTAGGTCCATCGATAATAACTGAAGTTATTAGTTGAGCTTACATTGACAAAGTTTTCTGAGCTTAAGTTTTGAAAAGCAACATTTCACCAACCTTATCTCAGTTCAAAACTCCGAGGTGTTTTCTCATTGGGGGTGCTACTGTTTGCACCCATGTAATACTGTTTTGGAGGCTTTTTCATACAGCACAGTATTATAGTCTCATCATCCCAGGATGCTATATTAAAACTATTAAAGGTAAAGGTTCCCTTGCTTGAAAGCCAGTCGAGTCCGACTCTAGGGCTGATTATTAACAGACTCTTACACATCGGGAAGTCATGAAATAGTATCCTTACCTGGGCCTTTGTACACCTTTTACTTGTTATCAATTGATTGCTTTTCTTCAGCATAATTTACATCAGCTTCTTGAGTAAAACACATGTACCCCAAAACTGTTCTTACCATCTTTTCCTGAAAAAAATTATGTTTAATCCCCGTGTTCAAGTATTTAGAAAATAAGTACTTTTAGAGAAATATAGTAAAAATAATTTTTGGTGCAAATTTAAAAAATACACATCACATATCTAACATCTGATGACTAGCTTCATTTTGGATATTGGGCTTGCTGCCTAAACAGTAACAAGGGGAGAGCAAGATAGCCTTCTTCACGAGGAAATCTCACCTTGTTAACCCTTGGTCATTGTGTATATGCCAAGGGAAGGTGAATTTTGTTCCTGAGGGCATTTGCGGTATTCTCATTTGATAAAAACGTGTAATACTCCTGTGGTGCGTGTGTGCATGCTTGCTTTGTTAGTCTATTGATATTGTTTTTAATTGTTGCTTTCAATAATTTCTTAATTTTTGTATTGTGGGTGTCTGTTTCATTTGTTTAAACTATCGCACAATTGCACTCATATCACACGCTGGTCCATGGGGTCGCGAAGAGTCGGACTCGACTGTGCAACTGAACAACAACAAATAGTTTCATCTTTCTTTGCTCTCTTCAGGAATCTTAAATTGGAATGAAGTGAAATTAAAATCTACATTCTAAAACTTAAACGGCTTCAGCTATTCATGAACATTAGTGTCAGTTCTAGTATGGGTCTTATCACGTGATAGCAAGATCTGTTACATGTAGTAAGAATACAGATAGTCAACAGTCTGCTCAAGATATAGTTTTAAAATAATAGTGGTGTTAAATTACGTACTTTCTGCATTGGGTGAATTGTACTTTCTGCATTGGGTGAATTGTGGTGTGTTGTACTGGGTTTTATCTCTTTAAAAGGCTCAGTGTGTCTGTGTTTTTTGCTTCAGTTCTGTTTTAAGATTTCTGATTGGCTCTACAACCCTAATCCTATTGTATTGCTTCTTGAATTCCTCCCTCCCTCCTGTTGATTGTGTTAACTCACTCTGTGTAATCCACCTGAGTCCAAGTGAGAAAGATGGAGTATAAATGACAGAAATAAAAATAAAACAAAACATACACCTAATTCTGTGTTCTGAGCAGAATCAGGGCTTTTGTTTCATTGATAGCATTCACATGACAGATTGCTTCAGCAACTGAGATGACTTTCAAAAGATGTTTGTAATGCCTCAGTAGCCTGCTGTTCCACAAATAAAATTCTAAAAGTGCTTAGGGTCAAGCCCTTAGGTGCACCTAAACTAGCTCTTTTGATATCAGCCATGGTTTTGAACATCTACTCCTAGGAAATGTTTTCACAATGGGAAGAAATCGGAGTTATAAAAATGCTGAGCTTTAATTCATCTTAACTTTCTTTAACTTCAAAATATCCTCAGAGTTACGACTGCAGACTAATTGACGTATTTTGGGTCCCTAACTTTTGTTGTTGCTGTTGTTATTTAGGTATTTTCAGACTCCTGTGTCTGGTACGGTCAGTGTGGAAATGCTTCTGATGATAAAAGGTACAATTGTAAATATGATGGACCACCACTGCCTCTACCAAAGGATGGCTATGAACTAATACAGGTAAATCTATGGATAAGAATGTTCCCCAATGATCCTAAAAATAACAACTTGAAAGGAGCTGAGGTAGAATACATAGGAATACTTTTCCTCTTAAATTGTGTCTAAATAAAGTTTGTTTTCATTACAGTAGATTATGTATGAATTCTTATCCCTAGTATTAATTTGTATAATATAATATGTTAACTATGCTGTAAACTGCATTCTGATTATTGAACTCAGTTCTCTGCAGTTCGGGGGCCAGTTCTTAAGTCCTGTGAAGTTTAAAGTGAGGTGAAATCCAGTCTCCTTTATTCCAATTAACTGGAACTTTTAAGGTAGAATGAAATATTACTTTTGACGGTCACGCTAATTTTGAAATATGTTTTCTCGAAACCGATGAGTTATTTTCTTAATTACAGTGTTCAGAATCAGGAGTAGGACTTTTAGAGTAGAAACAAATCTGAGATGTATTATTTTTATCATTTAAAAAATTTTCATTCAATATCTGTTTTTTTTGTCAAGGAACTCTGCCCAGGTTTCTTCTATGGGAATGTTAGTCTTTGTTGTGATGTGCCGCAGCTTCAGAGTTTCAAAGCCAACTTGGACCTTCCTTTGCAGTTTCTTTCCAGGTATGTTAGTTATTACCTGCAACATTCCCTAAGAAGTAGTGTTGTCAGCCAGCTGCTGGCACCTGTCCAGGGACAGGGAGGGCATGGGAGGGGCACTGTCACATCAATGATGTGGCATCATTTCCAGGTTGATCCTGCAAGTGACATTGTGCTGGTCTAGGATTTAGAGCAAACTCTGTGTTTTTACCATAGTGTTTCCACTGAATCATAAAGTAGCATGATGCCACTTCTGGGTTCACCCTAGAAGTGGCCAGCACTACAGCAAGAGCCCAGCCAATAAAACATTCAGACAGATTTGATGGGACTATATCACCAATTGTGTAGTGTTTAACACACCAAGAGCCTCTTGTGGCTGCGGTTCAGTAGAGAAGCAGACAGTGGGGTGGGATGGCTTCACTGGTAAAGAATTACTGCAGCCAAACTTTGATACTGTACCAATAAGATGGTCCAACTTAGTGAGGACAGAAACCAGGCAGCCCTGCTATGGAGGATTTTTTATTTTAAATTAGAGGCTGTCTAATAGGCATTCTTAAAAAAAAAAATGAAGGTAACGTCCCTACGGAAAAATTATGTGGCCAATTATTTCCCAGTCTCTAACCTGCCCTTTCTAGGCAAAGTGATTGTGAGAGCAGTAGCAGACCTGGTCTTCTTGGATAACTCATCTGCTCTAGATCCTTTTCAGTGTAGTTTCAGGAGGGGCTATGGGATAGCGACAGCTCTGCTAGCTTTAGTTGATGACCTCATTCTGAATGTAGACAAATTTTACCTGT
Source organism: Gekko japonicus (assembly GCF_001447785.1). Taxonomy (NCBI): domain Eukaryota; kingdom Metazoa; phylum Chordata; class Lepidosauria; order Squamata; family Gekkonidae; genus Gekko; species Gekko japonicus. The sequence continues at coordinate 84,195 of NW_015174353.1, forward strand.
TCGTTGCTCTTACTGGACTTATCTGCAGCCTTTGATACAGTAGATCATACCATCTTGTCAAGGCACTTGGAGGCAGAAGTTGGTATCAGTGGATGCGTGCTGAACTGGTTCAAATCATTCCTCACAGATTAGATTCAAAGGGTTGCTATTGGAAGCCAATTATTATCAGTGTGGGACCTAACCTGCGTAGTTCCACAGGGTGTAATTCTATCCCACATGCTTTTCAACCTCTATGTAAATCCCTTAGGACAAATCATTCATAGCTTTGGGGTTGGTTGTCATCAATGGGCAGATGATACCAAGCTCTGTATATCCTTATCCAAATCTCCTGGTGAGGAGGTTGAGGTCTTGAATAACTGACTGACAGCTGTGGTAAATTGGCTAAGAGTGAACAACTTGAAATTAACCCCGGAAAAGACAGAGGTGATGTTGGTTGGGAAAATGGAGATCTTTGATGGGGTTCACCTGACCCTTGCTTACTCATTTAAGAGCCTTGGGTTATACTGTGCAGCAGTATTGCTGGAGAAGCAAGTTAATGCAGCTGCAAAAAGGCTTTCTCTCAACTCAGCCTAAGCTGTAAGATGGCCCCTTACATTGATACAGCTGATCTGGCTACCTGGATCCATGCTACTGTGACATCCAGACTAGACTACTGTAATGCACTGTACATTGGTCTTCCCTGAAAATTAATTCGGAAACGTTTGGTACAGAATGCACTAGCCTGGCTATTATTGGGAGCTAGATGGAACATGCATATTATTCCCATTCTACAGTCACTCCACTGGCTGCTAGTTTAAGGTACTGGCTGTCACATACAAATCCCTTCATGGCCTTGGACCCTCATATCTGAAAAACTATCTCTCCCCCTTCACACTGCCACGACAGCTTTGCTCCTCTGAGCAGGGTCTTCTGCAGGTGCCAACGGGCAAAATCAACAACTGCCGATATATGTCTTCTCTGTTGTGCCCCCACGTTATGGATCAGCCTGAGGAAGTCAGGAAGGCTCCTACTCTCCTGGCGTTCCATAAACTATGCAAAACCGAATTATTCAAGAGGGCTTTTCTATGCAGGCAACAGAGTAAATGTTTAATAAAATTACATAATTTAAGGACTATGGTCTATACTTCTGTGTTTAGCTTGCTGAAACAAGGGTCCTACTATGTAATTTTTGCATCATTTAATGTATCATGTGAAGACTTAGGTCTTGCTTCAGTTCTGTTTTTAGATTATTGAATACTCCACCCTGTTGATTGTATTGACTCACACTGTGTAATCCATCCAGAGACCAAGTGAGAAATGCGGACTATAAATGACATAAATAAATGTCGAAAATAAATAAATTTAACGTTATTCACTGTTCTCTCAAGGAATATCTCAGATACCAATCCACACATCGTTTGATAATTGAAATCATGCAGAATAGAGCCAGTACAATCACAGGTTTCTCAGGTGTATCCAAGTTGGAACCTGCAAGACTTGTGGGGGCAGGGGGAATCTCTTCCTACTCTTTCTTCTTGATTGCTGGGTAAGGCACTTGCCAGGCAGTCTGCCTCCCCTATCTGCCAACCCACCAGGCGCGCCCACCTTCCAGGTGCAGGTGGTAGGGGAGCAGCATTAGCAGCTCCTTCCTTCCCAGCCACATTGCCTCCCCTCTGCAGCTTACACAGCAGTTATGGGGGAGGGCAGTGGCATTAGCTCCTACTCATCCTCCTGCCCACCTGTCTGTCCTTCTCCCCACCTGCCAGTGAGGGAGTAGCAGCAGCTCCCTGGCTGACTGCTGCTGTACCACCTCAGTAGAGGAGAGGAGGGCAGGGCTCCTACTTCCCCCCCTTGCCTTTCTACCTGACTTAAGAAATAGTGGGGCAGTGGCTCCTTCCTCACCAGCCCACATTGCACCCTCCACTGCCAGGAGTGAGTGAGTGGGTAGGTGAGCCAGCTGGCAGTGGCTTATGCAGAGGCAGTTCAGGTGGCAATAGCAATGCCTGCCCACCCATCCATTTGGCTGAAGGCAAGGCAGCAAAGGCTCCTGTTTCTCCTCACCTGCCTGCAGTGCCACCACTTCATTGGGGGTAGGTCTTGCTGCTTCTCCTGGCCCATCATTCCCCAGAGAAAAGGTGGGGTGAACTGCATTAGGGTGCATAGGGCTGTGTGGTGTCCCCCCCCCCCCCCCCCCCCTGGCCACAACGGTGCAGGCAACTTGTTCCTGTGTTTGTGGGTTTTATGCCCCCCATGTTGTTAAATTTAACAGATTTTTCTGCAAACCTGAGATATTCCCCAAGCTTGCAAAACAAAAGTCCCCTTTCCTTCCACCTGGCCCCAGTCCGCAAATTTAAGTAGTCACAGATGGGGACAGATTGAGAATTAAATATATTGATAAATATTTGTTGTATATTATTCCATATACTGTATGTATTCTGATGTTGCCTGTCTCTTTTCAGGTGTCCATCATGTTTTTATAACTTCGTAAATCTGTTCTGTGAGCTAACCTGCGGTCCTCATCAGTCCAAGTTTCTAAATGTCACACAAACGCTTCCATATTATGATCCTGTTAGCAAAGAGAACAAAACCAGCATCACAGAGCTGCAGTATTACATTGGAAAAACATTTGCTAATTGTAAGCTAGCCAATCAGATATTTATTGTTTACTCCCTTAATTTATAAAAAGTGATTATTTTTCTACATATACATGTATAAATGGCTGGGTGGTACATCTGCAGGCCATAAGTGATTGACTGGGGTGGGAAAACATTAAAAGTAATCAGGGCTATTTTGGGGCAGGAACACACAGGAACGGAGTTCCGGCTGGCTTCCAAGTTGGCCACGCCCTGCAGGAACTCATTAGCATAATAGGCCACACCCAAGAGCAGAAACGCATTAGAATTGGCTACATTAGGGGTGTGTGGCCTAACATGCAAAGGAGTCCCTGCTACAAAAAAAGCCCTGGGTTTTGACCACAAACAAGGTCAACAGAATAAGATGCAAAAGGTGGGCGTGGCTGGATGACCACACTTCTGGTAACATGGGTGTGTGGCCTAATATGCTAATGAGCTGTGCTGTCAGGGCTGTGGCCTAATAGGCTAATGAGTTTCTGCTGTTGGGTGTGGCCTATTATGCTAATGAGTTCCTGCTGGGCTTTTTCTACAAAAAAAGCCCTGAAAGTAATCATCTTGCTGGCTAATGGGGATCAGTCACTAGTTCTATTTATGAGACTGATTTAGGAGACCTTTACTTGGGCAAAAATTAGACCCTTCCCTCTCATGGGAATTGTGTGTCCTTCCTATTCCCCCCCCAATGGCTCCAGGCTTTGGGAGTCATGCAGTGGTGCCTTGCCCACTCTGACAACTGATCTGGTATTTTCTTCCTTGCCTGAGGCAGCAGCTGGGCTACAGCTGCTTCAAATAACAGTCCTGTTGCATAACTTTCCTGCTGTGCAGTGTCCTTGCTCACCACAGACTGGAGAACCAGAGCCTTGCTGCAATTTACTTGTACTTCACTTGGTTTCTTGACCACAGCCACAGATTGGCAATTTCACCCTTATTTCCTGTCCCTTGAGTGAGGTGTCTGCCACCCTGGATGTCTCCCTTTGTTCTGCCTTCTCCAAAAGACAAAACATGATGTTTTGTCGCTTCAGCAAAACTGTGCAGAGGGAGACAGGGCCTCTTTCACTTCTATTCATAACATTGATAAGAGGGATATTTGCCATTGGTTATGGTTAATTCTACAGTTTCCATTATGTCCATGAGTCTTGTTATAAACTTAGAGGTATTTTATTCTCGTAGACAACTTACAACATTCCATTTGTATCTTTCAATATTGGCAATATTTTCTTTCTCATCCACACTTCTAGCTATGTATAATGCCTGTAAAGATGTGGAAGCTCCATCAAGCAATGTTAAAGCATTAGGACTGTTGTGTGGGAGAGATGTTAAAGAATGCAATGCAACCAATTGGATTCAGTATATGTTCAGCAAGGATAATGGTCAGGCTCCATTCAACATCATTGCAGTTTTTTCAGGTAAGAAATACAAATGTTTTAAGATACTTTTCCTTACCGAACTGTAGTTAGCAAGATGGTTAGTAGCAGCTTTATATTACATGCATAAGTGATTAAGCTGCTGTTGTAAAACATACGAAAATATTTGGCTTTATCTTTTGCAGTTACATTAATCTGGCTAATTTAGAAGTGCAGGCAGCAGAATAGTTACTTTAGAATTACTTTTGTGTTTCTTTTTAACTTCAGCCTAGCAATTGTTTAGTATTCTGTGGGAAAGTTTATTACATTCTTAATCGCCATCTATAAATGATGTGTTTCAAAACTACAAAAGATTAAAAAAACTGAGGGAAGTGCTAGTTATAACTCCATTTTATCCTGCTACTTCCATTTCAAGAGCTCAAGTTGGGGAATTCCAGTTGAAATAATAGCACAGGTATGATCAATCACTGGTTGAAATTGTTCATTAATGGATTTCAGCTTTATCTAGCTGAACAAGAACACCATTTATATATATTTATTTATTTACAAAAGTAATATAACTCTCTTTTGCCATCATCAGGGCCACCAAAGTGGCTCACAGATTAAAAATATATTTAATAAAAATGTATCTTAAAAACATTAAAACCAAACAAAAACACATCATTCAAACAGTTAAAGTAACATTAAAATAAACGTATAGTACAATAAAAAATACATCAGAATGGGAGGAAGGAAGGATTACCGAGAGAATACCAGACAAAACAAGAAATCCTTTATCCGCTGGTGGTAAGCAGCAGTGGGAGGGGACACGTGAATCTCTCTGCGGAGAGAATTCCCAAGGTTTGGTGCCATGAGACTGCCACCCACCTAGTTTCAGAAGGCAGGGCCTGGGAAGATAGCAGTTGAGTAGGTTCGTAAGGGAGTAGGCTGTCCATCAGGTATTCCACTTCCAAGCAATGAAGGGTTTTAAAGGTCAACATGAGCACCTTGGCTTGTGCCTGGAAACAGTTTGGGAGCCAGTGTGGAAGGGCAAAGACTGATCAGGCCCCAATGACCCACTCTGATCAGCATCCTGGCTGCAATGCGCTGCACCCGTTTGAGTTTACGAACCTCTTCACAAGGGCAGCTCCACATAGAGTGCATTGCAGTAATCTGTATGAGATGTAACCAGGGCATGCGCCACAGTGGCCAGATCTTTTCTCCCCAGGAAGGGCTGCAGCTGGTTAACCAGTCAAAGTTGGCAAAGGGCATTCTCTGGCCACAGCTGCCACCTGCATATCCAACAGATGGCCTGGGCCAAGAGCACACCCAAACTATGGACCTTGCTGCTTCAAAGGGACAGGAACTCCATCCAGAATGGATGGCACCTTAAGTCCCAGGTCAGATTTTCGGTTTACTGTGGCAAGCATGAACTTGGGCTCATCCCCTAGCCAGATGTGGGAGCACTGCAAAAAAACCCAAAACTTTTTTGCATAGCCCTTCATGCAGAGCAAGTAGGGGGCCTAACCCATTTCTGGATACATTCCATTGCACTGATGAGAAGCCCTCACAGTAAGGCCAGTGTTTTGATCTATTTAAAATTCATAGACTCTGCAGCTGAAAGAATCTGAAGTGATGTGAAAATGTGGCTGCTTTTAAACCTTTACACCCTGTACTCCTTGTAGAGTTGCCAAGTCCTACCTTAAGCCGCAGCGGGGGACTCCCGGCTTGCTCCAGGAGCGGAAGTGATGCGGCCGTGTCGGGCGCGCCGGGGGCGGGGCTGTAGTCATCCGAGGGAAAAACATAAAAGTTTTCCCTCGGATGACTGCGGCCCCGCCCCCGGCGTGCCCGGCGTCGCTGGGTCTCTTCCGGGTGACGTGCTGACACCGGGCACGTCCCATGCTTTGGGGGTGGGGTTCCCCCCGGGGCCCGATCCGCCGGCAGCGGGGAACGGGCCTCTGGGGCAGGGGTTTCCCTGCCCTTCGGGGGGACTTGGCAAGCCTAACTCCTTGCCACTTCTCAAGTGGCTTCCCTTAGTCAAGTATATATCAGCTAAAATACAGCATTAGTAATTAAACAAGGACTAGGACCAGAAATATATCCCCCCCCCAATCCACAACCAGAGTATGGTATAAAATAATATAATTAAATGCTCTAACAATATATAGTACTGCATCATAACCAAGGGCTACCATAAAAATATTCAGGAAACAGTTATGTATGAGGGCAGGAGAGAATGTGTGGGGAATCCTCAAAAGGCATGGGGGGGGGGGAAGAAAAGGCACTCCTTTTCATGCTAGGTGAGTCTCTGGGGGAAGGAGCTCAACAACTGAGGCACCGAAACTGAAAAGGCCCCGTTGCTGGTGCTTGCTCAGCTCTCCTCTCCAGGTGAGAGTGCAGACAGCCAGGGCCTTAACTGATGGACAGGCTCATGTGGGAGTAGCTGTTCCTTCAAATAACCTGGTCCAACCATTTTAAACTGTGCCTGGAAATAATTAGTAGCCAGTATAGGCCTTTTCATACAGACAAGACACATTCCCTGTAATCCATACCACGAAGTAATCTCACTGGTGTTCTTTGCACAAGGTGAGACTTCTGAGCTGCCTTCAAAGGCAGCCTCATGTAGAGTGTATTAATTTAACTGGGTGTGACCAGGGTGTGGATAACCATGGCTAGATCGTGCCTGTCAAGGTAGTTGGAATACTGCTGAATCCAACTAAAGGTGAGCTGCAGAGGAGGCTTGTACCTTTGAGTGTAGACCTATGCTACAACACCTCCAAAGCTGCTGCCTTGCTCTTTTTTGGGGAAGGGGCGGTAAGGACAGACTTAAAATTCAACCTCTGATGGCCATGGAAGTTCAGCATTGTGATCATAGTGCTCTATGTGTGTCGGAGAGGGTAACTTGTTACAAAAAATGGTTTTATGTAATTCTGAGCAGTTTTCTGCAGGTTTTCTAATGTATTGAGATTAGTAAGCATCTTACATTACCAGTGCTTCAGTAAACTTAGTATGAGTGAGCTGTGGAATTCTTCTGATGGCTTACTAATACTAAGAGACAAAGATGCCAAACGGCTGTTTGTGTCACTTTTAAGTCATAGGTTGTATGTGCAGACTCAGTGGCATATTGTACCTTTTTGTTTTTGTATTTAATGTATTTTGTTCAGATGTTTCCATCCATGGAATGACTCCTATGAATAATGCCACCAAAGGCTGCAACGAGTCTGTGGATGACTCTACAGGGCCGTGCAGCTGTCAGGACTGTTCTGCTGTCTGTGGTCCCAAACCAAAGCCCCCTCCACCTCCCGCACCATGGCTTTTGCTTGGTTTGGATGCTATGTATGTCATCATGTGGATCTCCTACATGGGATTTTTACTTGTGTTTTTTGCAGTGGTTTTGGGAGTCTGGTGTTACAGGTGAATAGCCACCCTTTTATATATAATGTACAAAGTCTTGACACTGAAAAATTCATTGTGCTTTCATTAATATAAGGTTAAATGGCATGTACACAAGCTGTTTGATGAATGTTTACAAAATGCACCTTTATTGAGAATTTCAGTAGTTCTGTTTATAGTGTTTTTCGGTTAAATACCCATTGTCAGTGCATGTTGCTTAAAGTGTTTTAAAATGTATAGGTTCAGGATATCATAGTAACCATATGCATAACTTTCCATGTTCATTCATTAGTTTATAGTGATATCTATGATGGAGAGCCCATGCAGTGTGATGAGTTGGCTACCTTAAAGTAATTTGGTTGAAGTGGGGGAAATTTGGATAGGCAAAGCTTAGGAATGGTTAGTGTGAGCAATGCCTTGTTTCGCTTCAGCTGTAGAGCTTTGTATGATTCAAAAATACAAAAGGTGGCAGAAGAATATGATGATGAACAAGAACTCTCTTAGGAACATTTATTTGTAGCTATTTTTGTCCCTAATTTTTTAAAAACAAGCAAACACCAGGCCAGGGGGGACACATTCTCCATAAAATGTAGTTTTCAGAGTTGCTTTTTAAATTTATGACTGATGTCCCTTAGAAACGTTGTCTGTGCTTAAGCACAGTTGCATCATCATAGCTGGGTACAATAAAGCTGTTGTTTGAAATGCTGCACACCAAATATTGTCAGTGTAAACTAATTTTGATGTATCTGATGGTCATGTGTTTGACTGCGGAAGCCTTTTAAAAGGCCAGTCTTGCAACAGCAGAGAATTGTCATTAAGACAGGTAAGACTGCTTAAAAATTTAGTGACAAACATTTAGTTCCAACAAGTTAAAATTTAGTTGTTGTAGTAGTATTTTAAACTAGGGTGCTTTTAGAGAAGCTTGGAGTCAGTTGGGTCAGTTCACATACAATATACCAAACCATGGTTTGGTATCTTGACCCCAGGTTCATGGTTTCCCCCTTCTAATTTAGTTAGTCTTTACAGCTAAACGTAGTTTTCTGTTATATGCAAGGTATGGTTACCCCTAAAGAGGAAGAGTAAATAACTGAATTAGTGGAAGGATAGGGAGGAACACATCAGTCATAGAGAAGAAATATTCAGGCAAGGAGACTGTAAAAAGGTATCCACTTAATGGTGCTATGCTGGGGAACATCTACAGACATTAGATGTGGCCGGTTTTGCCACTGAAATGGTCTGGTCTGGATGTTGTATTCCATAAGAAAGTATCAGTGCAAACCTACTTGCCTGGTATACAACCTATTTGTGCAAGAGTATTGAAATTAATACACTGTGTATCAGTGCAGACTTGGTTTCCAAAACATGCTGCTCTATCATCACAACTACACATTCTTGTGCCTATAGGAAGAGGTTGTGTATTCAGTTCATGAGTTGTGTACTGGACTACATCTGAAGAGAGAGTGTTGGTCTGAATGCAAGCCATTGGGGCCTAAGAGGTTTAGTTTTACAACTCTTACATTAGGTGTTGACGATCTCTGTCTATGTTCTTCTTGGTCTGGCATGTCTTTAATCAAAACAGAAGAATGATCTAAGTGATATACTGTGTGCTTTCCTTTGCAGGAAGAGGCACTTTGTTTCTGAGTACACACCTATTGACAGCAACATTGCTTATTCTGTTAATTCACACCAGAATACTGGTAGGTACTAGACAGTAATGATAGAGTTTGACTAAGTGTCGTTTGGTTTTTCTCCCTTTACAATGGCAATCATAACACCATTGCTAAAATTACTCTTTATTGTTTTGTGGTTATATACTAGGTCAGTATTTTTGGCATATTGTTTCGTATTGCCAGCTTCTACATCAGTTTACTTCCCTCCACTTTCATTAGCTGAAAATGAACCTAATCGTATAACATGATTGGCTTTTAAATGTATCTTGGCCTTCAGGGGTATCTTCAGCCTCGTTGTGTCCCAATTTGCTGTGCTGTCTTGGGGGGGGGGGGATATGTGCACAGACCAGAAAGCACAGAATAGTTGGATCATGTTCTGTTTTAGGTGAAACTGAGAATAGCAATATATTGGCTGTCACCTCAGTTTTATGCTTTTGCATCTATATTACAGTCAACCAAAGCACTTAGCTTTTTAAATGTTACTTAGATAGTCATGTTGTGGAATGAGAGCAATGTCATTTACCTTGTATATTCTTGCAGGTGATGCTTCTTGGTGTGAAAGGCTTGGTGAGAAGTTTGAGAATGCGTTAAGAGTCACATTCACATCATGGGGAGCTTTCTGTGTCCGAAATCCCAGGCCTGTTATTGTCTTCTCCCTGGTTATTATTGCCATGTGCTCCTCAGGCCTGATGTTTGTGAAAGTAACTACAAACCCCATAGATCTCTGGTCATCACCCCGTAGTCAAGCTCGTAAAGAGAAGGAGTATTTTGACACTCACTTTGGACCTTTCTTCCGTACTGAGCAACTTATTATTCAAGCTCCAAATACCAAGCCGGAGATCTACTCGCCGTACCCATCAGGAGCAGATGTTCCCTTTGGGCCACCCCTTACCAAAGAGATCTTACATCAGGTAATACAGAACTTGGCCCTCTGCATGTGCAGTAGGTGTACATGTAAGGCCTGGATAGCTGAGTGCAGGTTTTCCTTGTCTTTGGGACGTTATTAGCAATTCCTGATAAAGAAACCAGGAAAATCCCACTGTGGCTGAAGTCCTTCCATCAAGCCCTCGACTATTTCAGGTTAGGTGCTTGCCAAAAAAGGGTAGTCAGATTTGTGCACCCTTGCAGAATCTGCTCTGGTATTTACCATCATTGTTGTGGCTCTGTGAGGCTTGCTGTTCTATTGGAGCACTAGGTTAACTATACACACTTTGATTTAGGATTGCTCCAGGAAATCATGATGCACCTAATCTAGCATTCACAATGGCGGCATGCTAATTTGTAATATAGAATTCAATAAGTGGGGGCCCATAAGACATGCATGGGGGAGGGTGGGATTGTAATTTACCTTGTTTACTCTGTGTTCCCCACATTTCCCTCTTTGATTTCTCCTGTCTCCCACTGGCCTTTTCCCTCTGGCCCTTTCCCTCCCCACTTATTTCTCTTCCTTTACCTGCCCCCTTGCCTCTTCTGTCCCTTCCTGGGTTCACCTAGCAGTGGCACCTTCCTCATTGCTTCTCCAGTCACTGCCACACCTGCCTGTCTGGTTGCTCACAGCACAGCCTTGTTCACCTGCCTGACTCACCCAGTGATGACTCTTGTCACCCTTCCTGCCACCTCCTTCCCCTCCCCCCATCACCTCTAGTGTTACAGTGGGACCGCCTCCTTGTGCACCCAGCAGTGGCACCTTGCAGCTGCTTCTGCTTTCTTTGGCTCTTTGTGTTTATGGGGTTTCTAAGCAGCCCTCAGAAGGGCAGCTGAGATTGTGTGGCACAGTGTCAGGGTTTGTCTCAAGTTTGTACAAAACATTTTACTACTGGGTACCTGGCCCTAGTGTGTGGGGTTTTTGATCACGGGCTGGGTACAGATTAGATATATCATTAGATAACTGTTTGCTTCTAATATAGACAGTTAAAGACTGGCTTATTAAGCTTTATGAGTACGTGATGTTACAGCATTCATTACTATCTTTCTGACTTTTTTCTAATTAATACTGTGAAGCCTCTGTTATCACCAAGAGAGAATTTTTTAATTAAATGACACATTTTGTTTCGTGGTTTTTGTCAAAATACTGTATAAAAGACTGTTTAATGCATGAACATAGGGAAAATTCTCTTGTATTTTACTAAATGCCATTTCGGTGTTTTGCTTTCTCATATTTCCAGGTGCTAGATTTGCAGGATGCTATTGAAGATATAACTGCTTATTATAACAATGACACCGTAATGCTGAAGGACATTTGCCTGGCCCCTCTTTCCCCCTACAACAACAACTGTACCATCCTGAGTGTACTCAACTATTTCCAGAACAGTCATTCTGTCCTTGATCATTCAGACGGTGACTCCTTTTTTGTCTACGCAGATTACCACTCTCACTTCCTGTACTGTGTCCAGTAAGTAGAGGGAATCCCTCACCCCTTCTAACAGTAGGCTAGGTTTAAAAACTGCCTTTCTGTCTTGGCTTGACAGGCTGGCGTTCACTTTCTTTTTGTCATTAGTTTTCTGTCCAGGAATGACTTGCAGTGACTCTCGGTTTACTGGTGTTTCAGTGTATTAAAGCTGAACTCATAAAGAGAATGTCTATGCTTGGAAGGTTTTTTTTTGTTTTGGGGTTTTTTTTTACTTTTATAGGAGCTGCGGTGGCTCAAGTGGTTAAGACGCTGACCCGCAGGCTGTGGAAGGTCAGTAGTTCAGCAGTTCGAGACCCGGGTGCCGCAAGACGGAGTGAGCTCCCGTCTCTAGTTCCAGCTCCTGCCAACCTAGCAGTTCGAAAGCAAGAAATTGCAAGTAGATAAATAGGTACCACTTCGGTGAGAAGGGAACAGCGTTCCGTGCGCCTCGGTGTTTAGTCATGCCGGCCACATGACCACGGAAACGTCTTTGGACAGCGCTGGCTCTTCGGACTCGACTGGCTTTCGAGCAAGGGAGCCTTTACCTTTACCTTACTTTTATACCTCACTACTAAATTCACTTGCTTAGGAGGAAGACTTCTGCTGGTTTCAGTGGAAATTTCTCATCAGAGTATACTTAGGATTGAGGTGTTAAGCAATAAAGCAAGGCACACAGAGTCAAGGAGAAGTCGAATGAAAAGTATGTTCTGAATATTTAATGAACAGAAAGTTCTGAAAGCCTTGACAGAATTGCTGAGTAACTTCTATGTGCTAACTGCAAGAAGCAATTCTTGGGTAGCTGTTAGGGCTGAGCTGCGGTGGCTCAAGTGGTTAAGACGCTGAACTGCAGGCTGTGGAAGGTCAGTAGTTCAGCAGTTCGAGACCCGGGTTGCCGCATGACGGAGTGAGCTCCCGTCTCTAGTTCCAGCTCCTGCCAACCTAGCAGTTCAAAAGCAAGAAATTGCAAGTAGATAAATAGGTACCACTTCGGTGGGAAGGTAACAGCGTTCCATGCGCCTTGGTGTTTAGTCATACCGGCCACATGACCACGGAAACGTCTTCGGACAGCCGTTGGCTCTTTGACTTTGAAACGGAGATGAGCACCGCAACCCTAGAGTCGGACTCGACTGGCTTTCGAGCAAGGGAATCTTTACCTTTACTAAGTTATTACACAGCATGCTATCAGTGCATTCTTGTGTTGGATATGAAATCTGATACAATTTAATCTGTAACAATTTAATATGTAATGTGCATTCTGTTCTACTTTTTTCTGTACTGCCCCTGCCCCTTGGATCATTTGCAGCATTTTTGATTAATTTTACAGGGCTCCAGCATCTCTGAATGATACAACCCCACTTCATGATCCATGCTTGGCAACATTCGGTGGACCTGTATTTCCATGGCTGGTGTTGGGTGGATATGATGGTAAGCATCATGTGCTGAAATGACTTTGGAAATCCTGATAATTCCTTTTGAGGGGGAATTGAAAGTAAAATGAATTTTAAGCTTGCAAAGTCATTTCTTGTAATCTGAACAGTACAACACAGCTTTTACAATATTTAGCTTCTAGCCTGTACAACATAAGCTGTGAAACACTTAGCATCCCAGGTTGGTAGGAGGACCTGCCTAGCACGTTGTCTTACTGTGTGGGAGGGCATCATATGGTGAGCAGGACGGAGAAACTGGTAATTACTTGGCCAACAGGATTAGCAAGACTTGATTGTAAACCAGATGAAAAATGCAGGATGGTGACTTTAAGAAATCTAGCCACGTAGTGGAAGCCAGAAGTGCTGTACTGCTGTATGGTGCCATTATAGCCTCTCCAGTGTTTATGGTTCACACAGAGCTCATTAGATATAATAATTTGGAGGGGGAATTATATAGTCAAATACACTATATAAATCAATGGTGCGACCTCATTTGGAATACTGTGTGCAGTTCTGGTCACCACACCTTAAAAAGGATATTATAGCTTTGGAAAAAGTGCAGAAAAGGGCAACTCGAATGATAAAAGGGTTCGAACACTTTCCCTATGAGGAAAGGTTAAAGCGCTTAGGGCTCTTTAGCTTGGAGAAAAGACGACTGAGGGGTGACATGATCGAGGTTTATAAGATTATGCATGGGAAAGAGCAGGTAAAGAAAGAGATACTTTTCTCCCTTTCTCACAATACAAGAACTCGTGGGCACTCCATGAAATTGCTGAGCGGTCGGGTTAGAACAGATAAAAGGAAGAACTTCTTCACCCAAAGAGTGATTAACACATGGAATTCACTGCCACAGGAAGTGGTGGCGTCTACAAGCATGGACTGCTTCAAAAGGGAATTAGATAAGCATATGGCGCAGAGGTCCACCAGTGGCTATTAGCCACAAGGTATAGGTAGGGACTCTGGGGCAAGTGATGCTCTGTCTTCTTGGTGCTTGGGGGGGTCAACAGTGGGAGGGCTTCTAATGTCCTGGCCCCACTGGTGGACCTCCTGATGGCACTGGTATTTCTGGCCACTGTGTGATACAGAGTGTTGGGCTGGATGGGCCTTTGGCCTGATCCAGCATTGGCGTCTCTTATGTTCTTATGAAATCTCTTTTGATGGACAGTTGTCCATTTATTTTATTGAAAATAGAGTATAAACTAGTATTCTTATTCTAATTGTTTAAATGTTTTTTTATATAAAGCTTGCTTAGAGAGGATATTCTTTAAAACAGCACTGAATAGTTGGAGTCTACAATTCCATATACTGAATTAGAAGCTGTGGCAACATTAAGAATATTTATGTGTTGAGGTGAGGTAGGGGAGCAAAGTTGTTTTAGAAGCTCTAGTTCAGGTGCCCCCAGGGTGGTGCCTGCTAACACCCTTCATGGTGCCTACCAGTGTTTTTAGAAATTGAGCAGCACCAAGTTGGGTTTTTGCCCAGCAGGGCTTCTGATTTGACCATTGGAGATCTGATCAGTTGTGCATATTTTTAAAAAGTTACTTTGACAGTATCTGCTACCACAGCATAAGGATCTTCACTGCATGACTGGAGGCAAGCTGTGTGTATGCAGGAAAATATGCTTAAACAATAAGTTCATTTTAAAAGGCATCATGTTAAAACAGTTGTGATGTTCCCTTTTGTTTGCAAATCAGGAATAGGGACCTCCCGCAGGCTCCTGCTCTTGGGTTCACGCAGAAGAGACAGGTGCATTCAAAACCACATCCATTTATTAGCAAGAAGATACAAGGATAGGAACAACAGATTTCAGGACAAGGGCGATCGTGCCATTTACAATTCTAACTGACCAACAGGGCTAAGGAGCAGGGACTCCACCCCAGGAGACAAAACCAACACACGCAAATATGAAAGGTGGAACAGACTATTCCATTGTAATGTATACAATATATACGCCACAAGAGCTTCTGCCCGAAATGTTGAAGAGTTACTGTTAGAGCTACTACGTATGACCTTGACATTTTGTGTTTGGTTTTGCCTATTGTGGGAGCCATTTTGTGGTTGTGCCCACCACCCTGTGTCAGAACTACAAAGGTGCCCTCAGGCTCAAAAAGTTTGTGGACTCCTGTTCTAGTTTCCGTGCCTGAGTTGTTAAGGAACAGTGCAGTCTAGTGTGTGGGGGAGGGAAGTGTAATGGGCAGGCAAGTAATGGGTGGCATTTGTTCGCCTAGGACTAGATCAGTTGGATTTATAGCCATTTAAATAGACTTAGGTTAGCGCCCAGCAGTTCTCTCATGGTAGTAGGTGATGCTGAGTTGCAGTCAGTGAGACAGCATACAACAAAGGTGGGAGAGGCTTTAAATAATGCTGTCGGAGGGGGGGGGATTTTAACTTCCTAGAGTATGCTTTTAATGCATATGTGCCATCCCTTCAGAATTACTTTTATGTGCATCTTTTGCCTTTCTGTGCATAGGTGACAACTACAATAATGCCACAGCCCTTGTGATTACATTTCCTGTTAAGAATTTTTACAATGACACAGGCAAACTGATGAAAGCTCTGGCTTGGGAAAAGGAGTAAGTCTTTTTTAAAAAGGCCAACTTGAAATATATTGTGTATTGCTGAATAGTTTTCCATCACAAGATGATCTCAGCTAGTAACTGAACTCCACTTGGGTGTGTAGGTTTGAGAAATAGAAGTTTGTTTATTTATCAGATTTGTATCCCGCCCTCACAGCCGAAGCCAGATCAGTTGTACAGTGATTGCATCACTTTTGCACAGGGGAGTCTGTTTGTGTAATTCAGATACTACTATGTTAGAAAAATTCTGATGGGTCATCTGAGATACGTTTTCAGTGTTTCCAATTTAACAGCTGTTCTCACACACTCCTCTGTGCAAATATTTCAGGGTTAGGTTACTAGCAGATGGTCTAGTCACATTTCTTTTTAAAAAGTGTGAATCATGTCTACGAGTCAGTATCAGGTATCCTGCCCCCTCCCAAAAAAAAAACCCTCCAAAACAACTATGTTGTCTTTGGTATGAAAAAGTAGTCCCTTGGTTCCCAACCAAGCATTTGTTTCTATGAAGAATACAGCACATTGTACAAGTGATATGAGAGCAGTGTGTGTTCTTTTGGCCTGTGTGGGTAGTTTCGGAAGAGCTTTGGCTTTCTAAGAAAGCTTTGACTTTTTATTTCAGGTTCCTCCATTTTGTGAAAAACTACAACAACTCAAACTTGACCATTTCCTTCTCTGCCGAACGCAGCATTGAAGATGAAATAAACCGGGAAAGCTATGGTGATGTCAACACTGTTCTAATTAGCTATGTCGTCATGTTCGTGTACATCTCCATAGCTCTGGGGCACATCAAGAGTGCTAGAAGGTTCTTGGTATGGCTCTTTGCATTTGTTGTGGAATTGTGCTTAATGCTTAAGACTTTTCTGAAGATGTTTCAGATTAATCAGTATTTTTCCCAAATCTGTATACATGGATTAGTCACAAAGGCATGAATCAGAGTGCACTTCCCTGGTTAGTAAGCCTGCAAAATGTAACCTTTTTTGGATACGTGTTCTAGTTTAAGTACAATTAATGCTGTGATTTGCTTCGTCTTTTGTTAGGTGGATTCAAAAATCTCCTTAGGCATTGCAGGCGTTATCATTGTGCTGAGTTCAGTGGCATGTTCTCTGGGAATCTTCAGCTACTTTGGAGTCCCATTAACGCTGATTGTGATTGAAGTCATTCCGTTTTTGGTGCTGGCTGTTGGCGTAGACAACTTATTCATTATTGTTCAGACTTTTCAGGTATTTCTGTTATTTTTAGAACATATACTGAGTCCAAATAAAAGTCTGCCAGTGAATAACCTTAATGGGAGAGATCATTGTTCAGTTCAGTCCGGTATTCTTTCTCTGATTTGTGCTTGCAACCTGACAAATCAAACACTGGAAGCTATTATGGTTCTGCTGTGTTCCATTTAATTGGGGAACCTTGCTTGGACCAATGGGGTGCCAAAAACACAGCACTATTGTAAAATGATCCTATTGAAGCAATTTTTATAAGTTGCTGAGTAAAAGGTAAAGGTTCCCTTATTCGAAAACCAGTCGAATCCGACTCTAGGGTTGCGGTGCTCATCTCTGTTTCAAAGCCGAAGAGCCAGCGCTGTCCGAAGACGTTTCCGTGGTCATGTGGCCGGCATGACTAAACACCAAGGCGCCCGGAACGCTGTTACCTTCCCACCGAAGTGGTCCCTATTTATATACTTGCAATT
This sequence comes from Gekko japonicus, assembly GCF_001447785.1. Classification (NCBI taxonomy): domain Eukaryota; kingdom Metazoa; phylum Chordata; class Lepidosauria; order Squamata; family Gekkonidae; genus Gekko; species Gekko japonicus. The sequence continues at coordinate 101,286 of NW_015174353.1, forward strand.
TCTTGCTTTCGAACTGCTAGGTTGGCAGGAGCTGGAACTAGAGACGGAGCTCAGTGAAAGTTTTGGCCGCTATCTGCTTGTAGAATCTGGCTTGCTAAAAATCAGTTTGTTTATTATGTATATATGCATTCATTCCACTTTTCTTCCCTGTGGGGACCCAAAGAACCTTACAGCAGCATTCTGTCCTTCTCCATTTTATCCTTTCAGCAACCCTGTGAATAGATATAGGTTAGGTTAAAAGTATGTGACTAGCCCAAGGACACCCAGAGTGGGGAGAAGAGGTGGTTGTCTCTTCCATGGCAGGGCAGGGACTTTCCACCTGGGTCTTCCAGATCCTAGTCCAGCACTCTAACCATTATACCACACTGGCGAGTCTCTGGTTTTAAGACTTGCATTTAGTGGCATCTTGGCAAAGCAGCCACTGCCTCAGTGAGAAGAATAGTAATGAGGCATCCCTTCAAAGCAGTAATATCTGGCAAAGGCTGGTGCGCCTTATCTGTTTTCAACCGCTGAAAAAAGCCGTTGCATGATTCGTTCTATCACAGCACTGCCAATAATCCTGACATGATGTTAACCCACAAAAATGAACAGATAAGAAGATGGTAAGTCGGATTAAATACTTTTGCAGCATAGTCTGGAAGGGCTGAGGGAGGAACCTAACATTTCCTTCTCATTTAACAAAACTTTTCTGCCAAGTTAACTGAAGACATAGATGCCTATTTACCAGCCATTTCTTTTACTCACATTAATGTCATTATTATTGGCTAGTAATAAGGCCCGTTGCGGCAAGAAATGCAACAAGCTCTAGGAGGAGGGCCTGGGAGGGCGCAGCAGGCTGCAGGAGTCGGGCGAACCCCCCGCCCCCGGGAGCTCTGACCGAGCGCCATGGCCTGACGCAGGGCCGGTTCTTTAATAGGGCGGGGATAGGGGTTAGCCGCCCCAGGCCCTCCCTGCCCTTCCCTCACCAGAAGAAGGGCCTTCGTCCTCCGGGGCCAGCGATGGGTAGAGCAGCGCCCCTCCGCTGCCACTGCCGATGTCCTGGTTGCCACTGCCAGGGCTGGGCAGCAGGAGGCAGTTGGTACGGTGGCGCCTCTGCAGTGGGGAGGCCTTGTGGTGGTGGGGCGTGTCGCAGAGCAGCAGCAGAGTGGCCTCGCCGGAGCACGACGGCAGGCGGCGGAGGGGCGCCCTCCTGGTGCAGCAGCAGCCACTACCCTGCTGCCACTTCCTCGGCTGCTTGTGAGTCCGCTGGCGCCTCTGTGCCATCGCCCTGTGGTGTGGAGCACTTGTTGAAGCGGACTGGGGGCCAGCTCAGTGGCTCAGCCAGGAGAGAAGAGGCAGTGGCCTCCTCCAAGGCTCTGCATGAGGGAGACAGTGGAGCGAAAGAGTGGCTGGGCTGAGGCGCCGCCACCGCTGTCTCTGGCTCCCTCACAGACGATGTTGCGCACCTGTTGCCCGGCCCCCGCTGAGGCTTCTGCACCGCCTGGGCCGGCCTCCCCCAGGCCGGCCAGCGACCTCAGAGGGCGGATGGTGATGTGACTTGGGAGCCACAGGGCGGGCCAGATGGAGCTCGTCTGGTGCGCTTCCCGGTAAATCACCAACTCGGCTGGCCAACCCTCGGCTTCTGAGTACCCCGCATGCTGCCCCTCTACCCGGCTGCCACACAGGCAGCTGTGTCACACATGCTGGGCTTCTCACTGCTGGGCCAGACATGCCTGGCGTCAGACTGTTGCAGCAGGGGTGGCATTTTCCGGGGGATTTCCTTCGTTCTCAACAAAAGGGTTTCAGTGGGGCAAATGAGGACCGCAGGGAGCCCGTAGGGATGCGCGTTTTTTCGTGACCAGTTTTCTTAGCTTTTCTGGCCTTTCTCTGCGCTCCCCCCCTTTCTCCTCCGCCCACCGGAGTGTCCATCCAGTTGGCTGGCTCCCAACACACTGAGTCCGAGATGCTGGTGGCCACTTCTGTGGGCGGGACTTAGGCAACAGAGCCAGCCAATGCAGGCAGTGCCTTCTGAGTGGCATATGAGGCACCCAACTGATTTTGAAGCGCATTGAATGTTGCCAGACGAAAATAGAATTGTTATATAAGAGATATCATGATGATGATGATATTACGCCTTGTGTCAAGAAGAAAGGCAGTTCTCTATCATAGTGGCTGCTGATCTATTAAAAAGTAAAGGTTCCCTTGCTCGAAAGCCAGTCAAATCCGATGCTAGGGTTGCGGTGCTCATCTTCGTTTCAAAACTGAAGAGCCAGCGCTGTCCGAAGACGTTTCCGTGGTCATGTGGCCGGCATGACTAAACACCAAGGCGCACGG
>NW_015174353.1:103748-123440 GCF_001447785.1 Gekko japonicus
AACGCTGTTACCTTCCCATCTACTTGCAATTTCTTGCTTTCGAAATGCTAGGTTGGCAGGATCTGGAACTAGAGACGGGAGCTCACTCCGTCATGCGGCACACTCGGGTCTCGAACTGCTGAACTACCGACCTTCCACAGCCTGCAGTTCAGCTGATCTATTACATATGACCTAAAAACAAGGGACTAAGGCAAGAGATGAAGCAAACAAGAAAATTCAGGATTTAGGAATGTATGCGTTCCAGAACATCCAGTAATGGTGTCTGTTCTAGGGATTAAGAAGAGAGCAGTCATTGGCTCCAGCAAAACTGAAAGAAAGGGCCTAGCTTTGTCTCCATCTCCTTTTAATACATAAAGAGGCATATCAAGTAGGAATGGGATATTTCTATAGGATTGAACAGATTTGTCTGTAAGCACAAACTGGTGACTTAACTATTGTTGTCTCTTGGCAATTTTCTCAAAACGTATGGAAAGAGGAAACGTTCTAAGACTATTACTTGGTGTAATCATTGTCCAAATCAATATGATTCTGTAATTTTGTATTTCTGGTTTACACTTCAAGAAAAGATGCAAGACTCCCAGATTCCTAGTTGTTGGTAGCCTTAACTACATTTGAAGATCTCTTAAATTAAGATTTGTATGATATCTCAGAAGATCTATAGATAAATTCCTAACAAATAAATTGCAATTTCAGAGAGACGTCCGTCTTCAAGGTGAAACCCTAGATAAGCAGATAGGACGAATCCTTGGAGATGTGGCTCCTAGCATGTTCCTGTCATCATTTTCAGAGGCAGTGGCTTTTTTCTTGGGTAAGAATTTTTAGTCTCTCTCCTCCTGCATTTTAGCTTATTCCCACCCTTGTATTCTCCCTTCCTTCACTCTTTCTCTCTCCCTGACAGCCCCCTTTGCATGTTTCCTTTTCTCTCTCCCATATGCATTGATGTATCTTTATCTGTTCCCTCCTCCTTATAGCTCTTGCAGTCTCCTCTTTTTTGTCTCTTCCTCCCAGCAACCTACCCTTTTCAGTCTCCCTCTGCCACCTTGACAGACAGTAACTGAGGCATGCAAGTCTTGGAATATTGTTGGAGTTGCCTAACAACCCCCAAAATGGCAACCAAGATCCCACAACATAGGCTTGTGAGATCTGTTTGCATTAATTTGTTACAGCTAGAGGTGTTTGGGGGGAAATGGCCATCTCCTGTGGTGAAATGAAAGAACAGGGTTTAATCTTTAGCTATTTGTAAAACTATGGCATCAACCAGCCGCAATATTATGTTACCTGAGAAGGGAATATCTTGAAAGCACCTTTTCTGTTAAGCAAGCAGCTTGCAGTATTAAGGCATTCTTTTGATATTCCCTTATAAAGGGAAGTCTTGAGCTCTGTTTTTTTACTGCAAAATTTCAGGCATAGATAATTGTATATCTGTTTCTCTACAGCAGAATGATCTAATACATTTCTGTTTCTCTTTTTTAGGGACTTTGTCTACCATGCCTGCTGTTCGTACTTTCTCGCTGTTTGCTGCAGTGGCTATATTCATTGATTTCCTCCTGCAGGTTACCTGCTTTGTTAGTCTCTTAGGACTGGATGTTAAGCGTCAAGAGGTGAGTCCACTGTAATATAATTTATTCTGTGTAGGCAGTTACTGCTTTCAGCAGCATATTCACTCTTGCACTTTTGGGGTTTTATTTTCCAGAAAAATCAGTTGGATATTTTATGTTGCTTCAAAGGCGGCGAAGAGCGTGGCAGTGTGCAGCACTCTGAAAGTGTCTTGTTTCTGTTCTTCAAAAACATATATTCTCCATTTCTTCTTAAGGATTGGATGAGACCCATTGTGGTATGCAAATCTTCATGTTTGGTTCTGTTTCATTAGTAAAAATACTTCTAGTTAATCTCAACCTTTAAAAAAAACCCTGTCTATATACTGCTTTAATACTTCAAATGCAATTAGGCATCGAAATTGATCTGTAGTTAATCTTATAAAATTTCCCTTCCTTCCCTAACAGGTTTTTCAGAATGGTTAATTTAAGTAGTCTGAATGACTTAATAGTGTTCAGTAAACTCTTTGCTGCACTTGAACATTCATATGAAAGTTCTAATTGTTGCTTCTACCACACAGCTAATTCATCTTGACATAATTGGGCATTAAAATCTGAAGTATTGGAAGATATGAGAACTGTATTATCCTGCAATGTTAAGTTGATGCTTCTTCCTTTATGGGTATAAATTTCTGGTTTTGTGCATTACATCAGCTTTTTCCATTTATCTTTCAGATATCTATATTTGTGGGTATTCTGTCATTCAGTGTATCAGTTGTCAACAAAGTAGAGATTGGCCTGGACCAGAGATTATCTATGCCAGATGTAAGTGGCTTTTATGCCTTTTCCAATACCCCATGCCAGTTTTCGAGAGAAGTTATTACAACAGCAAAATTACTGAAACGTATCATCACAAACTTAATAATATAATTACATACCTAATAGAAATATGAATAGCATTTGTAGAACTAACCCAGATCTTTTCCCCTTCTTTTGTATAAGGACTCATATATGCTGGATTACTTCAACTCCCTTAGCAAATACTTGCATGCAGGTCCTCCAGTATATTTTGTGCTAGAAGAAGGCCACGATTATACTACTCTGGATGGACAGAATATGGTGTGTGGTGGAATGGGATGCAACAACAATTCTCTAGTGCAGCAAGTATTCGATGCAGCACAGATTAGTAGCTAGTAAGTGTTCCATTTCCCCCATGAAATGCCCATAGAAATAACTAACTCCTACATGAATAGAAGCATACTCTTGTGGAAGTGTGACTTCTGGACCTGCTGACGAACTGTTCCTGCAGCAGATCCAGATGGTCAGCCATGTTGGTCTGAAGCTGTAGAACAAACTTAGAGTCCAGTGGCACCTTTAAGATCAACAAAGGTTTATTCAACGTATGAGCTTTCATATGCCTTGCACACGAAAGCTCATACCTTGATTAAACCTTTGTTGGTTTTAAAGGTGCCACTGGACTCTAAGTTTGTTCCTGCGGTACAATTTCTGTTCACTTTTAATGGGGCTTGAATGAGATTCCCAGGTAGGTTTCTTCAAAGAAGTTGAGCGCTTGCATTGTTTACTAACCTGGGCCTGGTAATTGCTGAAAAGAAATGGTGGCCACAGACTTGCCCAAGGCCTCTTTGAACATCCCACTCTTCCTCCCTTTTTAAAGTGTTATATGCTGTTACTTTTGCTCTGTTCTTTTTGTCACAGTTTCTGGCAGTTTCAGGCTTTGGGCTGGATCCATCTGGGGGGAGTCTGTGCCTGTGTGCCCAGCTCCCTGGTTGAGGACCCCCTTAAGGGGTCTTGTGAGTTAAGACGTTGCAGCAATGTGCCCAGCTCGGGGGCTGTCGCGGGGCTCCACTCCCAGGTGACAGGGGTTCCACACCGAGGCTTGTGCTTCATGTGGAACCACAGGCTTGCTGCTCCTACTTCCCCCAGCAAGCGGCCTGGGGACAGGTTCCATCAGCTGACAGGCAGGTTGCCCAGTGTCTGGATCCATGCCCTATGCTGCGCCAATGTTCCTGAGTGCTGTAAGCAATAAAACTGTGACCTGTTTTACTCCACACATTTCTTCTGTGTGTGCCCTGAACTGCCCTTAGGACCGTGAACCAGATTGTGTATATTGGCTCACTTTTGTTTGCAGAAGTATCTGCTTAAGGTACACACACAATGACTTTTTACATGGAAATGTCACCATAAAATGTTTCTGTGGCACAGTACATTACAAAATGGCTATTTACAGTCAAATTAAGGACAGGTCATTGTAAAATACACATTCTGTGAATTTTACCATACATTTTAAAAAGGAATTATGTTCTCCAGTTCCCTCTTTTTTGTACAGTACATTTCACCTCATTTAGGTAAACAGTTGCAAATCTTCCAAAAGAGCAGAGTTGTGTTGTGTTCTTTATTTAAAAGTGTACTGTCCAGTGTTTGGCTAAAGATGTCTCCTTTTTCCATTTTGTAGCACAAAAATTGGCTATACTCCTTCCTCTTGGCTTGATGACTACTTTGACTGGGTTAAACCGCAGTCTTCCTGCTGCAGAGTCTATAACGCCACAGAACAGTTCTGCAATGCTTCAGGTACTGCTGACTTCTCTTTGTATGCTCTCCAGAAACATTTTTTCTGGCACAAAGTACAGACATTCTAATCCAGGGATATGGTAAGGATCCAATAACATGTTATCCCTCCAAATACAACTGTACTGGTCATGTGTAGCTTGATGGTTCTGGGCTGAGCACCTATACTGTGAATTAAACGTTGGCCTGATGTGCCCTAAAGGTGATATAGAGACAGGTCTACAAATCAGACAGTTCCTGGATGCAGTTCCCACACTAGTCACTGTGCCTACTCAGATATTAAAACAAAGAGTTCCTGGATATGGTAGCATTTGCAGGAACTGCAAAGAAGGTTGCTTCATATAAAGGGCTGGCCACATGAAACAGCTCTATCCAGCTTAATTTCAAGCACCCAGGACACTGCTGTTGGCACATGTGAGTGAGATCACATTCTGAGAACATCAACCATTTTTGCCTCCATTATATAACTTCAGTATGATGGAGTTGTTGACAGAAGAAATCATGCTGTTATGTAGTTTATGAGGCATATACCATAAATGCAACTTAACAATTAGAATGCATGATTTTGAAGCTGTGTTCCTGGATGTCGAGATGATTGCTGCTCCAAAATTAATTAATCAGGTCAGACATGGTGTACACTTAATTTGCATAACTAAAAGTGAATTGGTTTTATTTTGGGAATATTTCTCTGTTGAATGTATTCTTCGCTGTGTCTCCATATTCCATATTGCTAAAATTCGAATGCATCGGTTACTGGATGTCCCATTTTGTTGACCGTGTGTAATCTTCCTTGAGTCCCTGTGCAAAAGGCAGACTATAAATAATGTGAAGACGTTCCTGTTTGATGTACGTATCAGCCATGCTGTCTGGCTATCCATTATTGCTTGTACTTCTTGGGATCAGAATGGCTGCCAGGCCATACATACATACATACATACATACATACATATAAATTATTTATTTAAAACATTTTAATGTCGCTTTTCTACCCAGTCAGGCTCTACAGGGCAGCAAATATAAAAAACATTAAAACATTTAAATGATTAAAATACAGTTTAAAATATAAAATTTAATTAAAGACACATAAACAACACTAGAAGGAGGGCCAAAAACCGTTATTTTAAAACAGATTTTGAACAAGATTGTTCAAGAACTAAAATCTTTAGTATCCCTTTTCACTATGTGGAGTTGGTTGTACAGAAGGAACAAGTGTCAATTGTGAACCTGCCCAACCACTGCAGTCGTCTTCCGAGGCCCTGCTTCGGGTGCCCCTGCGCCTTCTGCGGTGAGGCAGGTAGCAACCTGGCAGAGAGGGCCAGTTTGGTGTAGTGGTTAAGTGAGTGGACTCTAATCTGGGAGAACCAGGTTTGATTCCCCACTCCTCCACTTGCACCTGCTGATGTGACCTTGGGTCAGTCACAAGCTCTAGCACAGCTGTCCTTGAAAAAGAGCAGTTTGTGTCAGAGCTCTCTCAGCCCCACCCACTTCACAGGGTGTCTGTTGTGGGGAGGGGAAGGGAAAGGAGTTTGTAAGCCGCTCTGAGACTCCAAGTGAAGGGCGGGGTATAAATCCAATCTCTTCTTCTCTTCTCTTCTTCTTCTTCTTCTTCTTCTTCTTCTTGGTTGTGGCACCAGAACTCCGGAACCCTTGTCCCCTAGGGCTGTTGTCATTTTTTGTCCCTCAGAGATCCCTCCTTCCTGCCCTATTTTTTATTTTTTTGCTGTATGTGTATTTTATTGCACTTTTGTGATGTGTTTTTGTTTGGGTTAAATGGTTTTTAAGAAGTTTTTTATTATGTCTATTTTTAATCTATTAGCCACCTTGGTGATCAGGGCAAGAGGGCAGGATATCATTTTTGTCAATAAATAATCTTTTTCTTTCCCAACACAAGAGGGATGCTGTCCCATACGCTTGACCTTTACAGGGAACTTCATTCAGGACCATTTCCTCATACCTCGTCTATATTCAGTTCATGGGGATAGCATTAGGTACACCGTATCTAAATGAAATACGGCAATGCTGATGGCTCCTATCTGTCTAAATAGGATTTTGGCTGGCCCTGACCTGGATAGCCCAGGCAAGCCTGATCTCGTCAGATCTCAGAAGCTAAGCAGGGTCGACTCTGGCAAGTACTTGGATGGGAGACCTCCTTGGAATACCAGAGGCGGGAGGCGGGGGCAGGCTTTATTCAGCCATCTCTCTGAATAGCCTTCAGGCCCCCAGAGGTCGCCATGACTTCCAGGTACACACACGCTCACACGCATGCACACACCGCACACACACACTTGCATGGTCATATAAAAATACAAAAGAATACAAAAAAATAGGATGTTGGCTGTTCTTAAGATGTGGTTTCAGAAAAGGGAGCAGGGGAAAAGTCTTTTTTCATTTTAAAAACTGCTCCCTGCACACATATGGACAGTATAGAGTTAGAACACAGATAATAGTTTCAGTAAGCTGTAGCTTAATATAGGAGGTGGTTAAGTGTTATGCCTAAAACTGTGACAATCACTTTTGAAAAAATGTGTCTACAGCCAGTTTTAATGTGTTCTTGTGACTGAGTAGGTTCTCTGGTGCCTTTGGCACAAAATCCTGGGACATCAAGGTTTTTGGGTTTTTTTGTAATGTAGTTATTCTGCATGACATTACATGTATGTATATGGTAGCTGGCAGCCATTCTTTTGAACCCTTTCTACAACATTTATGCAGTTGTTAATCCATCCTGTGTGCGCTGCCGGCCACTAACTCCTGAAGGGAAGCAGAGACCCCAGGGTGAAGACTTCATGAAATTTCTCCCAATGTTCCTGTCAGATAACCCTAATCCAAAATGTGGGAAAGGGTATGTATTGCTATGCTGGAAAAGTTAAATTAAGTAACATTTTCTTAAAAGTAAACCTTGTTCCCTGCCAACCTAGCAGTTCGAAAGCAAGAAATTGCAAGTCGATAAATAGGTACCACTTCGGTGGGAACAGCGTTCCATGCGCCTTGGTGTTTAGTCATGCCGGCCACATGACCATGGAGACGTCTTCGGACAGCGCTGGCTCTTCGGCTTTGAAACAGGGATGAGCACCGCAACCCTAGAGTCGGATTCGACTGGCTTTCGAGCAAGGGAACCTTTACTTTTACTTTTTAAACCTTGTTCAGGCATGATGATGTCCTGACCTGGATTAGCCCCAGGCTGGCCTGATCTTGTCCAATCTCAGAACCCAAGCAGGGGTTAGCCCTGGCTAGTAGCTGGATGGGAGGCCACCAAGGGATACCAGGGTCGTGACACGGAGGCGGGCAATGGCAAAAACCACCCCGAGTGTCTCTTGCCTTGAAAACCCCACAGGGTCAGCAGAAGTAATCTGTGACTTGATGGCAAAAAAACAAACCAACAAACCATGTTCAGACAGATATTGCAGTCATAAAAGAATCTGTTTTGTAGTCTTCAAATCATGTTGTATTTTTGAAGCATTTAGAATGGATTTGTTCTTAATATGGAAGACAAACATGTAAGTTAGGTAAACTTAGGCATGAACCTCCGTGTTACCAGTTTTTCTGATTTATGAGACACTTTTACTCTAATGGCAATTCTGAAGCAAATAAAACAGATATAAAAATTAATGGTGCAAGTGTGGATCTAATGAAGTGCTGTTTGCTCACCTGTTCCTGTGTTAGTGAGATCTCATGGCCCCATTGTTGGAGCTGTAACCCACTGAGCACATTTATAGTTGGGGGGTGGGTGGAGGTAATTGGAAGAGGAAAGATAGTAACGTTAGCAGTCCAGGGCCTCCTGAGAGAAATGATGGAGTATCTGGTGTGAAGAGAATCTTGCATTCTACCGTGTTATGTTTGCACTATGCTTGTTCTTCTTGGGACAAGAACGCTTAATACCACAATATCTATTAAGTTATACCTTTTCCATACATTGTTAAAATGCTGTGTTCCCTCATAAGTTTGGATTAGCAAATAGGTACTCTGCTTAAAAAGGAAGTCTGTAGCTGGTGTACTCAGCCCAGGATTTGATTTGTGGCAGCTTCTGGCGGTGTCCTAATAAGAACAGAGTTGTAGAGCTGGTGCGTAGTGTCTGAAAGTATGAACGTTTGTTTTGGGATGTTTCTAGTTTAGAACTCACCACAGGCATGAGCTCACTAGGTAGTCTTTTTAATATTTATATATATTGTGTGCGCGCGTGCTTGCCTGGAAGTCACGGTTGAGTTCTGGTGACCCCTCCTGAGGGCATGGACGTTTTTCAGAGAAGGTGGCATGATTAGCCTTCTTCTGCATCTCACCTCTGGTATTCCTTGGAGGTCTCCCTTCCAAGTACTTGCCAGAGTCGGCCCTGCTTAGCTTCTGAGGTCTGAGGAGAATGGGCTTGCCTGGGCTATCCAGGTCAGGGCGCTCACTCGGTAGCCTTGAGCAGCTACTTGGCTGTAGTGACCTTCTCCCGTGTTCCCTCTAAGCTGAGTTAGTGTGAGCTAGCTCACAGTTTTTTAGCCTACAGCTCACACATTTTTTGTCTCAGCTCAGGAAGGGATGGCTCCAGAGCAGACTAATTTAGGCAGCAGCCAAATCGCTCGCTCACCACTTTCATGCCAGCAGCTCACAAAGTAGAATTTTTGCTCACAAGACGCCACAGCTTAGAGGGAACTTTGCTTTCTCCCACACATATAATTGCAGTCCTGGTTACTCTTGGCTTAACTTAAAGGACTGTTTCAAAACTGAAAAGATAATACATGAAATGCCGCGTAAATCCTAAATATGTATTAGTGATGACATTCTGCTGTTTGTTTATTTACTTTTTGACACCCAACTTTTCTCTCCATTGGGGACCAAAAGTGGCTTACGACATTCTCCTTTCTCCATTTTATCCTCATAAGAACGCTGTTGGGTAGGGTATACTGAGTGTGTGTGGCTGGCCCAAGGTCACTTGGCAAAGCTCCGTGGCAGAGTAGGGATTTGAACCTGGGTCTCCCAGATCCTCGTTCGATGCTCTAACCCGTCCACCGTGCTGGCACCTTGTTGGACCTTGACCCCTTTGGATGGTCTGACTACTCAGACCCTTGTGTTAATTATGCTTTTCTTTACAGAGGGCATGCAGCATATAGCTCTGCAGTTGACTTAATACACAACAACACTGAAGTTGGAGCAACTTACTTCATGACTTTCCATACAGTGCTAAAAACCTCAGCAGACTTCATTGATGCAATGAAGAAAGCACAAATGATAGCAGCCAATATTACGAAAACAATGGGAATCCAAGAAAAGAGCTACCATGTTTTCCCTTACAGGTACATGAATTCCTTTACAGACTGGATGGTCTGTTCCACCACCGTTCTTCTCCCTCTGAACATTGAGAAGGGGGTGGTCATCGGGGTTAGGGTGGCACTGCAAATGTTCTGCAAATTCTGTTGGGCTGAGTGTTAAATTACTGCAAATGCTAAGTATTGTAACAGTTCAGAAGTCTCCTTTAAAAGCTTTTACTCAACATTTAACATGCAGGGTCTGGCTACAGCATGTTAGAAACCATTTTTTAAAATTTTTATAATTATTTTTATTAGATTTTATAAGTCTATATTGTTAATATTTTGGAAACCATTTTTCTTAACCTCTTGCAGCTAAAATATTTAAGATGAAAAGTGCTTAGATGGCATCCAGTGGGATGCTGGGGGAGCATTGGGGAATGGCATGACCTCACTTCCAGGGAAAACCTAGAAGTGATGCTACATCTCTCCAGTAACTGACAGAAACTCTGTGATAAACAGGGGTCATTTGGGGGGGGGGGCGTGGGGGGGGGCCATCCCCCCGGGTGGGGTGCGGGGGGGCGGGGCACATGATGAAGCCCCGCCCCCTGCTTCCAGCCCTCATTCAGCCAGGAGGAGGCAGGAGAAGAGGTCCAGTGATGTCAGGGGGTGTGGCATATGCTAATGAGTTATGCTAATGAGTCCCCCTAGCTCTTTTTCTATGAAATGACCCCTGGTGATAAATATTTTTCTCTTGCTGACCACAGCATTGGAAAACAGGAGCTGGGGGCAGGGAGCAGAGGCTGCGCAGGTCTGATGCAAAACTATATTGAAAATAGTGAATTCTGACCTTTCAAACAGCAAATGGATGTATTTTGCAGAGGCAGATCTTTAGAACTGTCCTAGCAGGCGCCCCCCCCCCCCCCGGGGGGCTGCCAAGTAGAATTCCTCAGTTTGTTTATTATTTTAGATTTATATCCCGCCTTGCCTGCACATGCAGGCTCAAGGCGGTGTACATAGACTAAAATATGATAAAATACAATACATAAATACGTAACAATAAAATTCCGAACCATAGTATACATAAAGTGCAGTTAGTGCAGATGGCGTTTGCTGAAGTGGGCTGATATAGATAGGCCGGTGTCCAGTCGTCTTATTGTCTATAACATAGCTTAAGGGCCTTGCTGGTTCGATTTCCAGTGCTCATTCCTCAGTGGTGGCCCCTAATCGAAAGCCTGGTGGAAGAACTCCGTTTTCCAGACCCTGCAGAACTGTGATAGGGCCCTGGTGTCTTCTGGGAGCTCATTCCACCAGTATGGAGCCGCCACTGAGAAGGCCCTGGCGTGACAGTTAGAAGTGGCAGTTAAGAACTGACAGTTGAGTGGGAAGGAAGGCTAAGGGAGTAAGAGGATCAAGAAAGATCCTGATTCAAGCCTGAGGGAAATAGCTCCTAGAAAAGGAGGGGTGATCCCTATTAAGTGGTTAAGAATGGAAACTGGAACTTTTTGGAATGTTCCTTCCTTCACCAACTTTAGTGCCTGTGATAAACAAGCATAAGCTTCTTGGTGTACATAAGCAGACTGCCAAAAAGTATTTCTCCTCAAGTTTTAAAGACCTGTTTGAATAACAGAAACAGTTACTTGTTTGTGACAAATTATCTGGTATTTATTTTATACCAAGTTACCTCATTCTTGCTGTCTGTTCACCCCATAAGCCCTATGCCTGATTACTATCGTCAGTCTTTCATGTGCCATTATTAAACCAGGACATAAGAAGTTTAGTCTCTCCCCACAGTTCCCTAGGCTGGGTCAGCTTTTACCAATATAGATTCAAACAACTGGGTGGGTCAGCCAGAGGGGGAAAAAGAAGAAAAGGAAAAAGCTGCTCTGCCAAAAAGAAAAGGGAAACCCTGTTTTGAAATTGTGAGAGTGAAATTGTCATAGCAGTAAACAGTAAAAATCTGGTAAATGAACCCCCATTTCCATTGATAGCTTTGCACCCTGACAACTTTGTCTGCACCTTTTCTTATGCCTGTGACTGTAAAGTGCTTTGTTAATTAGTTATTGTAAAAGTTGTAAGACTGCTTTTAATCTGTGAAGAGAGTGACATAATACTTGTGGATGGATGGGTGTTAATTTTGTAAAAGAAGTTCTAATTTTTTTAATTAAGCATTTACTAAGTTGTCTTGAGTTCAAGGAAAGGTAGGATAAAATACTTCAAATGAATTCCCTTTTTGGGAAAACATAAAAGATAACTATGTTCTGAAATTGCTCCCGTTAGTCTGTTAGATTTAACAGTGCTTTTTCTTCATTTTATGCAGTGTGTTCTACGTTTTTTATGAACAATACTTGACTATTGTGAGAGATACCATTTTCAACCTTGCCATTTCACTTGGATCAATATTTGTAGTAACAATGGTACTGCTTGGCTGTGAAGTGTGGGCTGCCGTTGTTGTTTCCCTTACCATTGCTATGATACTAGTGAACATGTTTGGAGTCATGTGGCTTTGGGGAATCAGCTTGAATGCGGTTTCATTGGTCAACCTTGTAGTGGTAAGTCTTTGCATCTAATATCTGCTTTCTAGTTCCTTTGGTACTAACTGGGTGTATAATGCCTGAAAGTATCCTTATCTTGCTAATATAAAAATGCATTGATACTTCATACCACAGAACTAAGAGTCTACTAACTCCTAGAAAAGTATCTTTCCAAAATTTTAGTATTGCTGTCTGTAGTACAATAAAATGTCATGTTCTGGACTTCAGTTACATTAGAACTCATAAACCAGTGCAATGGCTGCAGATTTCTCATTCTCAACACTTTGTTTTAGTTCAGGTTAAAAATTGTGTCTGCTTAACGATCCACTTAAGTACAGGATGACCCCCAGAAAGCGAAATCCCATCATGAAACACAGTCCAGTAAAACATCGTAATTATATTTATTTGAAGTCTATCTCTTTAATGGAACATGCTCCTATTTAAGGGTGCATAGAGGGCTGCAGTGTAATTTTCATTTTCTGAGGGCAATAAGAGTGTTCTGCAGTAATATGTCAGGCATTTTATTTATTTATTTATTTATACTTTCAACTTGCTCCCCCACCCGACCCCCCCCGGGGGGGGGGGGTCTCTGAGCGACTAGAGTTAACCATTATCCCTTACCTAGGGCCACATGTATGCTGGGGTGGGTTCTGTCCTAACAGCACCCAGTGGAGGGACGTTCTGGATCGTTTTCCTTCCAGCCTCCTTTCAGGCATTGGCCCGAGATGAGCCTCAGAAGTGTGAGAGGAGGGAGGTTTAGCGTCATCTCTAGCTGCTCTTCACCACTCCCTGCGAGCCAAAGGAGAAGTCTGGCTCGTCCGTCCTGGCCCACCCTTAGCTAACCCTGGATTCTGCCACTCCCACCAAGGAAAGACGGGGCTCAGTGGCAATGGCTTCTCCCCAATGTCTCCCATGTGGGACCTCACCCCCCCATGACTGACTGTTCCTGCCACACCTCCTCGGGTGGGGCTGCCTGGAAGATTTTCCTTCTTCACAGGCTACTGGGCTGCTGCCTGCTTTGCTAGCTGCCAGGATGCTTGTGGAGCTAGTGAGCATGGGGCTGGGGCTTTCTAGAACTGCCAGCTCCAGACACACTAAACTGTTGCCGATGCTGCTTTCCTTCCAGAGCTGTGGCATTTCCGTTGAGTTCTGTAGCCACGTGACAAGGGCATTCACAGTCAGTACAAAACCCAGCAGAGCAGAGCGAGCTGAAGAGGCATTATCCCACATGGGCAGTTCTGTAAGTATTGCACTGTAATTTATGCTGTCATAGGAGCAGATGCAGCTCAGGACATGTTTCTGTGCAGCTGTCTTCTTTGTGTGTGTGCAGCCAGCAGCCTGAGTCCATGCATATATCTGTAACTTACCAGAGGAAAAACTAAATCTTTTACAAAATATTAATTCCTTAAGTGTGTGTAAAAGGACAATAGCAATATATTCTGTGTAAGATATGGTTAGCGTGTACCTCTTCTGTCACTCCTCTAGCATATTATTATATATGCTGTACAAAATCAAACACTTATTTTAACTCTGGCAGGTTTTCAGCGGTATTACACTCACAAAATTTGGAGGAATAGTAGTGCTTGCCTTTTCAAAATCCCAAATCTTCCAGATATTCTACTTCAGGATGTATCTGGCCATGGTACTGCTTGGAGCAACCCACGGATTAATATTTCTTCCTGTCCTACTTAGTTACATTGGTAAGGACTCTATTTTTCTGCTGTGGACAAAACAAAGTGACTTACTCCAGTCTGTGGAGTATGTGCAGAAATATCAAACTGGAAAATAAGGTTTTGAACTTGTTTTTTTGCCCCTTCACAGGGCCTTCAGTAAATAAAGCTAAAGTACGTGCACTTCAAGAAAGGAACAAAGGTACAGAAAGAGAGAAGCTCCTGTTCTTCTAGCCATTTTAAACAAAGTGGTCAGTGGACTCTTGGAATTTGTGGCTGGAAGGGCTTTTCATCAAAATAAACTGTAGCAAATTTCTATGACGACTGTCTCACACCCAGAAATACTACTGGATGGATCAATACCAGCATTACAGCAGCAGTTCTGAACAGCTTGGAAGAACTACATGCAATGTTGCATTTCAGTATTACTAAAATTAAAAGCACTAACAGGATTCTAAATTACTACTGTTAAAAGATTACAGCTAAGGGAAAGACGACTAGTCAAGAAGAAGAATAGCTGTCCTGGTGAAATTAAAAGTGATACATATGAGAAGAGATTGCTGAACCACTGACACGTTTTAAAATGCACATCAATGCAATTTTGGGCTCTATTTTTAGAAGAAAAATAAGCCATCACTCAATGTTATAATTTTTAATATTTGCCAAAGGGTCTGTATATATACTTTATTATAAAAGAGGGATTTTTGTAGGTCAGAAGTACATAAATGAAATAAATTAAGTTTATACACTTTGTATTGAAACAACTTGAGTGCTTCAGGAAGTGGTAGGCTTCATTAGAGCTTGGTCTCCAAAAACTTGCTTAAAATACGTGACATGCTCTTCACAGTGTTCTCCTATAAAACAAGAACAAATACTGTAAGCTAAATATTACTATACAGCTAGAGCAAAACAACATCTGTGGAATTAAATGTGCTAACCCTTTCTATTTTTTTTAAAGCTATTAAGCAGCAGGAGCTGCTTCTTAAAACTTCCACAGGCTTTAGCTATGCACTACTTTAAACTTCCAAATCAGGCAGCTAGCATACATGAAGCAGAAGTGGTTGTCATAAGGAAAAAAAACACGGGGGCAATTAAAATGTGATCTGCAGTAAGATTCTGTAAACTGGAAAGAGCTATTGTACACATGGAGTGTATCCTGGAAGTCTTGTAAACTGCTATTAGACTAATCACTTGGTAGAAAGCCATACTCTAGGGGTACGATGATGACACAACACTTCAGTTCCCCAAGCTATCTGCTTCTATACATGAAATAAGGTACATGTCTTTGTATGGGAGGGCCTGTTTCAGTAACTCTACCAGGCAATCCCACTTCTCCCAGTAGATTAACAAACTAGGTTAGATTAATTCAACCTAGCAATTTGCCTTTTCTATGCACTGGAACCATTCTAATAAAGTTAGGCTTTTCAGTAAACTGCTGCTAAACTATCCAGAATAGCTTCTGGGATACTGTACTAAGGGGAATTGTTTGTGTGAAAAACTCCTTATGGTCATTTGGAGATACACTGTTGGGATTTTCATGTATGGATATATATCCCCCCACCCTGGTCTACTAGGGAGAAGGAAGCTGAGCATGTTAATGATAGGCAACTACACAGAACTGTGGTTCCATGAAATAGTTGTAGGAAATAGTATTACTCCTAGCAAATGCTGGCTATATATTACTGAACTGGGGAAGTGCTGTTTTTACAGCCCTCGTAAGAGCATAAGAAAAGTTCAGCTGACAAGACAGCAAGTGCTACAGCAGCACTGTGAAGCAGGACTATTCTAATCCTCCCTATAAAGCAGCAGCAATCTACTACTGCTCTTCCAGTAACATTGCACAGCAGATTACCAAGGGAAACCTAAAAACATTTTCTTCTACCAGGACTCCCCCCTCCCTTCCAGTAGAATATTCATAATTCCTTCAGTCTTGCTAGTACCAAGTTGAAACTGTTCTAGCATTTACTTAGGGCTGTCTTTCCCAACTTTAACCAGAGTATATGTCAAATCAGACCTCCTCTCTGTATATGTAATATAGGCGCACTGCCTGTTACAGCATTTCGAAAATATATTAAAGGTGTACTGGTAACACTGGATTACTTTAGGTTTTCTCAGGTTTATACTTGTTTGAACTTTCAAGAATGTTAAGCACTAATTTAAGTATGTACCTTAAATCTTACTTAGGTATTTGGCTTACAGGAAAAATTGTTTGGCAGGTTCTGTAAGAATACCTCAACTGTTCAGTTGTCTCAATAAAACTTATATGAATACTTTCATATCTAACTAGCTGATCTACAGTCGATATTCAATGTTTTTAGTACAATCCTTAAGTAGGTTTATTTCGGGCTAAACCCAGTGATACAAATAGATTTAGAATGGAAAACCTGCATAGGATTGCACTGTTAATCTTGTCTCTAAATTCTCTTTGATTAAAGCTACAAAGCCATGTTCTTTGATATACACTGACACAAGTTCTACAATGTTTACTAATAGTACAGGAACTACAGAACCCAGATTGGAAATGGATGTCCCATCTTGTTGGTTGTATTGATTCACTCTGTGTAACCCCACCTTGATTCCCAGTGAGAAAGGTGGACTATAACTAACGTAAATATAAATTATCAAGCCCCCACTCCCTGTTAAGAACTTGTTAACTCTGAACCTTGACTCTAAATCCTTGTTAACACATATCCAAGCTAGTTTTTTTGATTCTGCTTTTTAAAAAGCTTTATTCTGTAGGATTTCCTTGTCAAATTATTTACCTGGATTGAAGCTAGGGTTTCCACGTAATCGTTGATTTCTCTGCTCAAAGAACCTAAATATGGTATAAAAGAGCATCTCATCTTCAGTCTGCTTTGCTGCATCAAGGAACTTGCGGGCAGAAATGCTATCATGTCCTCCAATGCCCCTGATGAATCTCAAGGCAGCCAATACTTGATGCTTGGACAACAGAACTTCCACTATTTCATCATTTGCTGTAGAAAGTCTCTGAAAGTACAAATGACCAGACTGTGAGTGGATGCTGAAATAACGAAAGGCCAGGAGCCTTAACTCTCCAATACAAGAAAAGCTTCCCCTTACCTACTTGGCAGTCTTTTAAGGTAACATCTCAGTCCTATTTTAGAACTTAAAGGGGTTGGAACTTAAAGGGGTTGGAACACTTTCCCTATGAGGAAAGGTTAAGGCGCTTAGGGCTCTTTAGCTTGGAGAAACGACGACAATATACAAATAAATTTAGCCGTAAATCACTCTGTGTGTGTGTGATGGGGTGCCTACTAAGGTATCTCCTAACCAAGGGGTCCCCCAACCTTTTTGAGTCTGCCAGCACCTTTGGAATTCTGACAAAGCATGGCAGGTGCAGCCTGCTGCAGGAGGTGGAGCCAGCCGTAAAATACCTTCCGCAGCTTACCTTCAGTCACACAGTGAAGATTCTTGTGCTGTGATGGCATAATCCCATATATGCTACTGGGAGCAGGACAGGACAAAAGTATTGAATAAGCACAAAGCACTTAAAAGCTACAAAATATTAAACTGTACCATTAACATACCAGAGGCTTTGAATCACTGAGCACATGGTACTGCAAAAACTGGTGGAGCATATAGAATAGGTTGTGCTGAACAAGGGTTTTGATAACCAGCTCATACAAATAATGCTACGGAGACAAAAGAAGAAAGCAAAGAATGTTTCCATGATTAGATTTAAGTGGCAGACTTCTGCCTCATCATTAGATATGGAAAAAGATTGTATCTGAACCCTCAGTGTTGTCATGGCTCCAAAAAGGTACCAGTAGCAGTACTACAACATTAGAAGTCAAATTATTTTACTTCTGGTACAAATTCCATGTTACCAGTTTTTAATAACATGATTTTGCATAGTTTTTACAAAAACTATTCTAGCAACAAAATACATTTGAACACATGAAATTGCCTTATACTGAATCAAAGTCAGTATATTCTACTCAGAAAGGCAGTGGCTCTCCAAGGTCTCAGGCAGTGGTCTTTCACATCACCTACTGCCAGATCTTTTAACTGGAGATAACAGAGATTGAACCTGGGACCTTCTGGATGCTAAGCAGATGTTCTACCACTGACCCACAGCCCCTCCCTTCTAGTCTTTTTTTCATCTACTAAACACATTTAAAAAATAAGTTTGCAACAGATTTAATCTTACTTATTTATTTATTAGATTTCTTGCCCGCCCTTCCACACTTGTGCAGGGCTCAGGGAGGTTGGCTACAGATTAATTCTGTGCATTATGGAATGAGTTAAAACCATAAAAATTCAATATTAAAAACATTCAAAGCATTTAAGTAATTAAAGACATTTTAAAAACAAGATGGCAGTGCTAGCATTCAATCAGGGGTGGGTGTGTGTGTGCCAGGCAGATGTAAGAAACCGTTGCTCGCCTCAACTAAAGATATATTTGATTGTATCTACACCAAATGCAATTTGCTGGATTTACAGCTATCTGGCTGCATTATTTAATGTGTTACTCCTATGATAAAAAGTAACCTTAAGCACTATGTTACCTTTGGACCTGATCCAATCCAGTGCCACCACAGCCTCCACTTGGCAGATGGAGGAGGAAGGCTGCTGAGGAGAGTTATAAAGACTCCATGCACCAAGCAATACCCACATGAGTGCTTTAGGCAGGGACCTGGATCATTTATATTAAAATATATGTATGCGTATAGATAATATTTATATAAAATATTTATATCCTGTCTCCTTGAACTAAAGGTAGCTTACAAAACAACAGCAAGCTGAAAATGCATAAAGATAATGTAACACTAAACCAACACACAAGCTAAAACTAGCCCAACCAGACTGCCTAAACAATTTCCTCTCCACCAAATGCCCTATTGAATTTTACATGCCTTGAATGCAGGAGGTGAAGGTACCCTCCATACCCATTCTGGTAAGTCATTCCAAAAGACAGGTCCTACCAAAGAAAAACTCCATGACCTCACAGTTGCCAGACAACCAATTCGACGAGAAGGCACCACAAGGAAAAGGCTGTCTGAAGAGCACATGTGGATACTAGGAGATGTGGTTTGATAAATACGAAGACCCTAGGCTGTGAAACTGCTTAAAAACTGGGTCTGAAGCAAATACAGTTTTTCAAACAGCCTATACAACACTGCTTTGTTAAATGCAGCTTTAATCAAAGTACTCTGAAACCACACGTTTTAACTTGGTCTAATACAGTTGAATTTAATCTGGTGGCTCTCTAGTTATTTTGATTTTTACAGATGATGGAGAAAAAGTACCTGAATAGTTTCTGGATAACAAAATGGGTAGGAGTTGAAATCAGAGCACCAGCAGCATTTGAGGGTGGGAAACCGCAAAGAATGTATTTATAAGCAGACATGAAACTTTTACCTGAACAGTTATCTGGAACTGGTTCAGTGAGCGAATATATTCCATTAGGACAGCTATCGTGAACTTGTGAGGTGCTTCCTATAGACCAAAAAGAAAAGAAAGACGCTTGAGTGTGCAGGGGGGAATGGTTAAAGTTTCAGCTTATATATCAGAAATGCATTTTAAGTAATGAGTAACTGGTATAAATATTCAGACTTTTATCCTGAAGTTTGAAATTTTGGAAGTTAAGATTGTCACTTACTAGCTCGTCTAAAAACAGATCTGAGAAAAGTAGGCCCTTGTCAAGTGTAACAGTTACCAACCTGTTTCAATGCTATTGGACTACTAGTGCAATTCTGTGCAGAGTTAATCCAGTGTACCTCTTACAGTACAGTTTTCAACAGAGTTACATCCTTCTCACTTAGAGAAAAATCTGTTTAGGAATGCACTGTAAAAGACTGGACTAGAGATGCAAAGACTTGGGAGAAGCTTGTTGCTGTAGATTTTCCGGGTTGTGTGGCCGTGGTCTTGGCACTGTAGAACCTGACGTTTCTCCAGTAACTGTGAGTGGCATCCTCAGAGGTATAACACAGAAAGATGGAGTACTCTGTGTCAAGGTGAGAAGAAAATGGTAGGTAGGTAATATATATCTATAACAGGACACAGTATTTTGTTCCAAGACACTGGAAGGCTAGACAACACTTCCAATTACCATGTCATATTATACAGGGAAGCCATTGAATTTCATAAACATAAACACAATTTCAACAGGAAAGAAGAG
>NW_015174353.1:123701-201580 GCF_001447785.1 Gekko japonicus
TATGCTTCGGATGAGGCCAGTCAGTTACGGGCGAAAAGTCAGGTTCTACAATGCCAAGACCACGGCCACACAACTCAGAAAATCTACAGCAACTAGTGAACTCCAGCCGTGAAAGCCTTTGACACTTGGGAGAAGAATGGGAACATTTGGATAAAAATGTTTTTTAAGGGACTTTTTTCTTTTTTCCAATTAAAAAAATCAGACTTTTTCAAAAGCACTGAAAAAGAAATCTTTTGAAATGTTCACTCTTTTGCAATGAGTGAAATGCCTTTTAAGACAAGATTTTACTCACTCAAAAAGAAAGAGTTAATGTATGACAATCTACAGCATTAGAGAATGAAAAGTGCTGGAATTGCACGAACTTGGTGGTGGCATCTCATTTCCCCCTCCTCCACTATTTTCTCTTTTCCTTCCTTTTTCTGAAAGCCCCCATAGCGTCTCCCCTTTTCCAGCTTCTCTCTCTCCTTTTCCTCCACAAGTCAACCAACCTTTATCTGCCACGTCTTTGGCTTTCCCTCCTTTCTCCCATAGCAACCTCTACATGGGAAAACGCTGGCCAAGTTGCACAGTGTGAGTCACTGGGTCAGGCTCAGTTGCAAAATGCTAGCTGAACTCCGCCCAGTTGTGTGATGCCAGCCAGGCCAGGTCCAACTGCATGGTGGGGAAACTGCATAGGGCACCTAATATTCCCCTTTATAGCCTCCCCAAACTATTTTTCCCTCCCTCCTGACAGCCCCCATATCCTCAACTTTCTCTGCTTCCTTCCCACCTTCCAACCAACCTACCTTTTATCTGCACCCCCATCTTTAGCTGTATTTATTATTTTATTTACTTCATTTAAATGAAGACCAGCACCAGAAAAGGACGCCGCCGACTACCGCCCGCAAGAACAGGACAACAACCGAAGATCCACCGCAAAAAGGGTGCCTGGTAGGGTAGTCACCACCCCTGTATATCTGTGGCCCTAGGTTAGATTCTGTAAATGTGATTAGCACTCTCTGTAAGCCGCCCAGAGACCCTTAGGGGTTAGGGCGGGATAACAAATCGAATAAATAAATAAATAAATAAATTTATACCCTGACTTTCTCCACAATGGGGACCCAAAGCAACTATCATAATTCTCCTCGCCTCCATTTCATTTTTGTATCAACCCTCTGAGGTAGTTAGGTTGAGTGTGTGTGACTGACCTAAAATCACTCAGTGAGTTTCCACAGCAGAGTGGGGATCTGAATTTGGATCTCCCAGATCCTAATCTGAAACTCTAAAACATTACAACACACTGGCTTTTGTAAGGTGGCTGCTGTAGAATAGTAAGCAGCAGCTGGGAGTGCTCCCTCAAAGGCCAAAACAGGCCTAGAAAAGGCCTGCTGCCTCCCCTTTTCTAATAGAAAACAAGGCTTGAAGGTTTGCAATATTGTTGCAGTTGCCTAGCAATGGTCACTGAAGACATTCATTTCTTAAAGCTACAGCTGCTGCTGTCATTTTGGAGGGTTTTAACTGCATTCCCATCCCTCCCCAATTCAGATTTTTCTGCGCACCTGGGGCTTTTCTCAAGTTCGTAGGAAGATCTGTCTTGTATATCCATGGCCTTAGTCTCTGGATTTGTAGCCACAGATGGGGCCACAGTGAGTACTAGATAATTCCTACTTATGCTGTAGCCAGCATTTTTTCAAGGAGACATTTATTGTGTTTTTGACAATGATGAAAAGAGTTCAGTGTTTTCAACATGATATCCAAATAGGCTGGTAGCTCTGCTGTGGCTGTATGAGACTGCTTTTGTACCAACAATACCTTTTATTGAAAAATTTATTTTCTAATTCAAAATTTTATTTTTTTCCTACCTCTCAACTGGCAAATATTAGAAAGCATGAATTAAGCTTGTGCAGGGTTTTGCAGTTTGCAGTTCTCTCTCTCTCTGAAATATATTGGCTATATTTGCAATTTTCTTTTTATTCTGCGGAGTGTGACCTTCTTGCCCCCCTCTTCTTGTTGCAGTCAAAACATCCCCAGGTGCTTCAACATTTCTGGAAATTATATATCTTTAAACAGGAGTAACTTTGCATAGGGTTGCACTGTAACTTCTAGTTACTCTCACATTCTTTACTTCTAGTTTCTCTCACATGGGACTTTCATGTGAACCAACAATGAAGGTAAAACAACATTCCAAAGTCTCTAAATTAACCAACCTTCTTTTCAGTAAAGACAGACAAGACATGCGTATAAATGTCTGACTGATCAATAACTGCCTGGGTACGGACGGGTCGTTTAGGGGGTGGATTGCTTCTGCTTTGTCCAATTTCTAATGCCTGTAAAGGTTCCAAGAAAACATTATTAAAGTTATACCAACATACATTTGAAAAAGGACACTTAGGCAAAGTTCATCTTACACGCTGCTTCTAAATCATTACTTGGTATTAATTTTCCATTAAATTATTAGAATACATACAAATAATGCCTTTTGACATCTGGCAATTAGTCCTAAATGGGGATTTTAGATGGGACTTTGAGCACAGATTTTTAATTTTTACCAACTAAAGCACTCCATTTAATATAATCAATTAAATTTGGAATGGAATTTTGATTACAGTGTTTCACAATAAAGGTATCAATAAAGCATTCAATGTCTGTTACCACAGTTAAAATCATCATTACACCACTTTTTAATGCCACAGAGAAAAATTATTGATTTACATGCAAAAAAGAGGTGTTTCATTACGTATAAAATACACAGCTATGAAACAATGCTAATAACTTGCCATATTGTAACTCTGCTCTGCTTCCAGGTATTTCTTATACTCATTATTGAGTTTGTCAAACACAGTGGCTATCACACCCAGTGATCCTCTGTCTGGTTCACTCAACACTGCAACAGAAAACACTTGTTTATTAAATTCTGGAGATAAGTTTTTAGGATATCTTCAAATTCATAATCTGTGTCAACAAACCAGTTAGCCTCCAAGGTGCCATCAAGAGTACTCGTCTTCAAAATTGACAGAATACAAAAAGATAGGCTAGTTAATATTTACATGCTCTATAGAGAAATAATGGCTACCTTCAGAAGTACATTTGCAAGTTCCAAGGGAGGCAGCCGTGTTAATGTGCTACAGATGTGGCACATTAATGTCTAACAAGTTTATTCTTGCATAAACGTACATGAGATAGTCTCTGCATCAGATGAACTGGGTTGGCTCATGGAAGTTGTGCCACAATAAATCGATCAGCATTTTAAGGTGCAATAAGCCATTATTGTTCCTAAAAACGTTTCCTATGTGGACCGAGTCTGCAAACTGAAATCAACTACTTACTCTGAGAACACACTGAAAGAATGACCATTTTGCAGTCTTTTCTCTGGAGAAGAAAATCCATCAGCTTCCCTTTGTCTGGTAACAGATTTACGATTGGTTCAAGTTTCACCTGCAGGTTCCAAAGATAACCTAAAGTTAAAAAAAGGTAAATCCTTTTTCAGAAAGGACTGAAATTTGCTGTAGGAAAAACAACCACAATCCTTTCAAGAGAGGCTGATAAATTCTTAAAGCCAATACTGTCCTTGTAAAAGAGTCTGCATAAACATGTTAAGCTGCAATATCAGAACCAAAGACAGATTCTCCATTGTCATATTCTGACAATATTTATTAGATGCTTTGGACATTAATGTTTAGCAAGTTACCCAGTTACTCAGATACTCCAATAATTCACTTAAGAGACGTTTTAAAAAACAAGTGAAAAATGTTCAGTTCTTCACACTACAAAACAAGCAATAACCTACACAAGTCAAATAAACATGTTAGTAAAGGAAAAGTTATTGGCACATCAGTTTCAGAAGCTGTGCTCTGTGTGCTCCATCTAGAGGGAGGTGAATCAGAACCTGATAACAGAAAAGACTTTTTGAATTCTTGTCCAACAGAAATTTGTCTGGGCTTAACTAGGTTTCATGTTTAGGTGAAAATCAAGTGGTTAAGACACTGAACTGCAGGCTGTGGAAGGTCAGTAGTTCAGCAGTTCGAGACCCGGGTGCCGCATGATGGAGTGAGTTCCCATCTCTAGTTCCAGCTCCTGCCAACCTAGCAGTTTGAAAGCAAGAAATTGCAAGTAGATAAATAGGTACCACTTCAGTGGGAAGGTAACAGCGTTCCGTGCGCCTTGGTGTTTAGTCATGCCGGCCACATGACCACGGAAACGTCTTCGGACAGCGCTGGCTCTTTGGCTTTGAAACGGAGATGAGCACCGCAACCCTAGAGTCGGATTCGACTGGCTTTCGAGCAAGGGAACCTTTACCTTTAACTAGGTTTCATGTTTAGGTGAAAATATTTTTATATTCTTCAGCCCTCTGTTTAATTAATCCCCACCCTCTAGTATTGTTTTTACTGCTGACTTACATAAAATCACTACTAGAGGGTACAGCTGTTATTATGGGTATTTTACTTTTTTCCTTGGTGACTGATATTGATATTTTTATTGACTTGGATCCCATGGGGGATTTCTATGAATGGAGGGGTGGGGGATTTTTGCTGATTCCCCAATACTGCTGTAAACCTCCAATTTCCCTCACAGGTCATTCCTGGAAGCACCTCGACTCCCAGAAGAAGCATTTCAGTGGGCATTATAAGCTGAAGCAGGAAGTGAGGAAAGTCCATGCTGCGGACTGAACATCCTTCCATCAGTGGACATATTCCGCAGGATGCAAGCCCTTATATTATGCATTCTACTACTGTTTTCAATTGTTGGTCTGTTTCTTAGCCCTGACCTAAATGGCCCAGGCTAGCCTGATCATGTCAGATCCTGGAAGCTAAGTAGTGTGGGATGGGAGACCACCATGGAGGTCCAGGGCAGCTACACAGGCAATGGCAAACCACCTCTGAACATCTCCTGCTTTGAAAACCCTATCGGAGGTTGCCATAACTTGGCTGTGACTCGACGGCACTTTCCCCCACTCCCCCACACTATTTCTTAGTTCAACAGTTGTCTGCTATTCTATTATTTTAACGATTACTCCCAAACTGGCTAACGGAAGAATCTTTCTGAAAGAGTGCTAAAAGTAATCTAAATTAATATATATTGTGACAATTTCACACGTACCTTCAATTGCACTGATTATAATGTCAGGCTGAAAAACAATCCAGGATGAGGAATCTAAAGGTTAAAGAAAATTCACAACTAACAACCATCAGCCTTTTCCTCTTCCGGCATAAATCTAGTTCATGCCTGGATTCAAAGCACCATGAGAGTGCCAGGGAGAGCTAGACTTCTTTCTCAAGCAGCAGAACTCTGTAGCAAGCTTATTTTGAAACGGCACAGTTTCACAAGCAATTTTTGATGTGATTTGACGGTCTTCGTTAAGTAGGGGGGAAATGTAACCAGCCATACCGGCCCATGCAAACTCAAAAACAAAAACAAAACCCATATAATTTTGTACTAGGGCGAACCAAAATGTGTGTGCTTTCAAGCTCACTGGAACACTTCACGAGGCCAGAGAAATTTCTTTTTGAGGGGAAGAAAAAAGGAGATCTTTCAGTTCATTTCAAGGGTAGATACTAGAACACCCTGTAGTTTTGAATTGCTATTGGTGTTAGATTACAATACTTGCATCCAAAGAAAAACAAAATAATAAAGGGTCAACTCACTAGAAAGATAAAGGTCACAGTCCAAAACCACAAATTGACACACATCATCACCACATCAAATGCTGGCATGACCAAGTCTTAAAATCATGACCTGAAAAAAAATCTGCATTTTTCTCCCCTAAAAAAGGTTTTTAATTTTTTTTTGTAACATCTAGCCAGATAAAGAATTCTGGCGAGTTTAACAAGCTTGCACCATACTTTGTGTCATTTTAGTTGCCCCTAAAAAATTGTTTTACATGGACCAGAAAATCCACTGAGCGCATGTGCACCTGAAGTAGTTCTTTGGACTGCAGCCTCCTATCAATAGGTAGCTGAAAACAGCTAGTCTTCTGCCCTGTCATTTAACATCCCATCAGGTATTCAGCAATTCCCCCAAACACTTTAACACAATGCATTGTAAGGCTCCCTGTCCCAAAACTTCCACAAGTAACTAGGTGCATTTAACAGTGATACCACCTTGTTTTATTTATTCAAAAGGTGTGTTACATTGTTCCCTCAGAGACTTCATCAGGTACCATTAAACTGAAGCTATTTTATACTCTATTTAGAGCTGAATTACAAAGACTTCTGTGATTTAATAAAGTTTTGCTTCCCCAAATGTGAATTGCTAGATTTACCATCGTAACCTTTTAGCAGAAATCCATAATCATTAATTTCTATATCTATAAATATTATATGAATGGAGATCACAGAAGCATAGAGTTGGAAGGGGCCTCCAGGGTCATCTAGTCCAACCCCTGCACAATACAGGAAAGAGAGCCAAAATCTACAGCTTCATATCAAGGCAAAGCTAAAACTGTTCCAAGGATACATAGTTTACAGGGAACTGGAAACTGGCTGGTTACAGCAGCAGGGCCTACATGTGGGAAAAGATATTGCATTAGTGCTCACAGACCAGAAAAGATTAATTTTTCAGGCAACATTTATCAGCAATAATGTCTTCCATACATTAGAGTAGTTCAGACCTCTTATATAGCTGAGACTATAACATAAGAATGCTACCAACTGCAATAAGTAGAATAAACCTGAATGGCAGGACATCGGAAACTATAGTTGCAATGCTACAAGATTTCAACTTCTGAACTATACCACATATTACCATAATTGATTAATGACCTGCAGCAGGAGATCTTTAAGTAGTTTACTTATTTATTTAAAACATTTGTTAGCTGTCTTTCTACCTTACAAAACTCAAGGTGGCTTATAACCTAAATAAAACAACAATCATAAAAATATAATATGTAGAAGGCCACCATTTAAAAAATCTCAATTAGGACTCCCAATAAATAAAAACTAAGCTAGTCAAATGCAGTCTTAAACAAAACTGTCTTCAACTGCCTCCTGAAAACTGAAGTGAGGGGAGCCAGGCAGTGTTCCCTCTAAGCTGAGTTAATATGAGCTAGCTCACAGGTTTTTAGCCTTCAGCTCACACATTTTTTGTCTTAGCTCAGGAAGAATGGCTCCGGAGCAAACTAATTTATGCAGCAGCCAAATTGCTCGCTCGCTCACAAATTTAATGCCAGTAGCTCACAAAGTAGAATTTTTGCTCACAAGACTCCATAGCTTAGAGGGAGCATTGGAGCCAGGTGCATCTCCCTGTTTATGGTGAACAAAAGCACAGAGTTTGCCCATTTGCTGCACAGGCCTCTCTGACATCTTTTCCAAAGAAAGGACCTCGATTTGACAAACAAGGACATTTCCTCAGGAAACTGCATTATTTCTTGTAGGGCTAATGGACTGATTCTAGTGGGGCCACAGCAGTTTAGGAGGCTGAATGAAATCTGGCCACACAAAACAGTTATCATGGAGACTTGTTGGATAACACCCAAAATATCAGTAATGAACAACACTGCATGCATCAATTCACAACCAATTTCCTGCAACACGTTTTGTGACCAAATATTAGAAATCAACTGGAAGAGCAGGACCTCAAAAGAAGCTGAAATAGAATGGGACAAGGCAAAGGATGGGGAAGACCTTGCATCTGTGTGCGTGCAGGTGAGAAACTGTCAAGGGACTTCTCATAAATGGCGCAAATCTGTACTTTGTAGTACTGTCTTTCTTGGTCTGTAACACAGATCGTTCAAAATTTGTAAAAGGTCATGGAGCATGGTAAACCCAAGATTAACTCCACTGTGCATCAACCGGTGATCATCTATTTATTGAGATACTGATACACTGCTTTTCTCCCCAATGGAGAACCAAAGAGCTTTGATTACCATTCTCGCCTCCATTTTATCTTCAAAATAACCCCATAAGGTATACTAAGTTAAGAATGAGTAGCCTAAGATCACCTAGCCAGGTGGTTGGTAGGTTGGGGATTTGACCCTGGATTTCCAAGATTCTAGTCTAACCACTACATCATGAAAAAATAATGGCCAGTGGATTTAGACTTTTAGATTTACCCTGCAACATTAGCAATGCAGGAACAGCATGCTCTACTTGAACAACCATGAAACAGATGAAGAAAAAAATTCTCTCCTCTGGGGCAACCTATACTTCATTTCACTGCCAAGTATTAATTCTGTTACTTCTTACTCAGAACAAAACTTGAAAGGTACTCAGGTGTGCAGAAGACCAAGCTTCTTTGCAGTAGCAATAGGCAAGCTTTTCAGCTGTGTAATATACTGTCACCCAGACACTGAATAATCATGAGAGAAAATAACTTCATTTCATATTTCCACTGAACTCAAACTTTGTTCTGATGCTTCTGAAAGTTACCCAAACTCATTCCTTGATGAGTATTACAACTCAATAGACAATCAGGTGAAAAAGAAATATAGCCCAACAAGATACACCTTACAGCATCCTGATATTTTATTTCATAATTTGATCAAACAAAATCTGTGTTTAGAAACGGAATGTATATATATATATCTACTGGATTTTCAAATGAGTGAAGTAAGACTCCTACCTGCCACAGGAATCTGATATGGTTGTATGGATCGAGCTGGAAGTACAAGCTGATGAAGGGTGACTGTGCCATCAAATTCTCCTTTTAGCTTGATATCAAATATGAGAGAAGTCTAAAAGTGAAAATATACACGTTCTTTCTGTGATATACCTCAAAATTAATTCATATGTAATTATTTTTATTTCCAGTTGTCAACCTTTAAACATAACTTCATTATATTTTTATACTCTAGTTTTAACATTTGCCTTTAAAAGCCCAGACATAGACTATTAGTTCTAGTATGAGATATCTATATTTTCCTTCCAGAAAAGGTCTTCCGTAGATCACACACTTTTGGACTTTAGTTAGCGTTTGCACAACTGATACACATAAACATATATCTATGGGCATTTAAATATTAGTTTCAGCTTTTCACAACAATGAAGACTTTATATCTTGTACTGCACATGCAGAGTCATCCAAAAGGCAAAAACCATTTTTATTGGAATGAGGCCTCCTCTATGGATCATTCACACAGCAGCCACAGGGAGGCCTTTTCCGGGGAGTCTCTTCCATTCTGCAGCCTAGGAATGGACTGGAGAGGAGCACTTGTGCCTGCATCCATCTGTGCCTGTGTCTATCCCCAATCATGTCCCCCGCCCCCTCGGGCCAACCTCACTCAGTGACACTGGCCAAGGCTCAAGACATTGCCAGGCTTTCCTCCTCCCTCCCCCTCTAGACCAGGCACAACAACTCATTTGAGGGAACCGCTTGATCTTACTGAAGATATTCTGAGAAATCATAGCAACCTCCTGCAAAATTTAAGGAATTATCCTAATGCCCCGGTCTTTGTATATATTGGGCCATATTATTCTTTTTAAAGCTTATGTTCTGTCCTTATTTAATATTCAACAATATAAAGTGTTAAGAGTCTTTAAGACTCCATTCTGCTCTCTTGCAATGAGTAGTGGTTGTGGTGGTGGAGGAGGAGAAGAGTTGGATTTATACCCTGCCCTTCACTTGGAGTTTCAGAGCGACTTACAATCACCTCCCCTTCCTCTCCACACAACAGACACCTTGTGAGGTAGGTGGGGCTGAGAGAGCTCTTTGAGAATGGCTCTTGAGAGAACAGCTCTGAGAGAATGGTGATTGACCCAGGTTCACCCAGCTGGCTGCATGTGGAGAAGTGGGGAATCAAGCCCTGTTTTCCAGATTAGAGTCCACCGCTCTTAACCACTACACTAAACTGGCTCTCATTACTTTCAGTGCTATCAACAAAAGTTGGTTTTCCCCAACTGAGCAGTTCTTAATCTGCATGCAGAGCTCTCTTACACTTCATTCCTTCCAACAGGGTAGTCAAAATCAACTGTGCATCCCCTCCCTCTCCTCTGGTACAGACTCTCCCACCACAGATTAAAGAAGAAAAGGCACTCACACAATTTTCAGATGGTGGCACTAGTTTTTAATACATCATTTTTTGCTTCCTGACACATTGTCTATACAGTACATCTTGAGAAGAGATTGGATCTAGCATAAAAGTTTACACAGTGGATCTTTCCACATCTTCTCTCTTCCCTGCCATTGGCTCTGAAAATCTTTTCAGGGAGTCAGGAGAGCCTCACAAAGAATACACCCCATAGTAAAGGAGCACAGAAGCAACAATAGGCTTCCTCATCCACTGCCTGTCAAAGTGAATGGTACAGCATGAGAGTGAGGTATTTTTTACTTTTCCCTTTTCATGTCACGTGGAATAAGAAGCTGGGGTTGGGCATGATACTAATTTCATCCTTCAATCCAGAATGCTAAACAACGGTAGAGGCTCTGTTAGCATCTCAGTTGAAAGAGTCTGGGGGAGGAGGAATGGTATGATTAAATAAGAGATGGAGGAAGCATTTTTCATACCCTCACCAAAACAATTAAAAGCTTCTTATTATACAGGGCTAGAATATGGGAGGGGGGAATAAAACTGGGTCCGGTAATCTGTACGTTATGATGCAATCACTGAGTCTAGTCTTACCTAGGATAACATAAACAAATAGTGGATAATGTTGGCCCTCCCCCCATTAACTAATGCTCAACTGCCTTTAATGTTCTGTCTCCCCCAGAGGGAATTGAGCATACTCAGTCTTTCTTGGTCATGTTCAAGGAGGGGAGGGGGTCCTTTTTAAAAAAGAACATACTATGAGCTAATATTTTTCTGTATACTTGGGGACTCCTCTAATGATGCATAACCCTCTAGATTGTTTGTAGACGGCTCCATATTGTTGCCCTACTTTCAAGCATGGGATATTCATTATCTACAAATTTCAAATAATTCCTGTCAAACATACCTTAAGTTATCTAAGAAAAAAGCAAACAAAGGAATATGTAGTGTGCTTTAATGGAAGAAATATAAAGAAAACAGGAACAAAAACAATACCTCAGTATCTTGATGATGAACCACCACCAAATTATCCACAACATTTAGTGCAAACTTGCCCGTCCTGTATAGTTTCAGGATATGCAACTTCTTACATGAGCCTTCCCTATAATATTAATATGAGTTAGGGGAGAGGGGAAAGATTCTCACCAAGAATCAGACTCTTAATCTTTAGCATTCTTACAATTAAAGATCAAAGTTATTATGAAGAAAAAACTTACCTTGGTAAGTGATAAAGCACCACCTCAGCTCCTGTACTATTGGATGTTCTTGAATGATGTCTCAAATAGAGAACATAAAGCTGCCCATATCTAAAGAGATAGAATAACGAAAAATATATTTTGGATGCACGCATGAGCAGATTTTTAGAAAAGTGAGGGTGGACTTCTAAGGCCTTAAAGACAGCATGTTGTACTATTCTGTACATTAGCAGTTATACAGCTGTCTTCAGTAGGGAATTTGCACAATCATATCACTCACATACTAGAAATGAATGTGCAAAGGTCATCCAGGCCCACTTGCATGGACCACATTCTCAGTATACACTTACAGCTCTGTGTTTATGGTTGGTAGGCAAGAGTCTTCACAAAGAGGGATTCAACTACCTCCCTTGGGGACTTCACTCTCAATAACTTTGTTTCTTATACCCCTGACCTCCCCATTTGCTCTAACATGCTTTTCTTTCAAAGGCTTATTATACAGAAATATTCCAAATAAAAACACTTGCCATCTAGAGTGTCTGGAAAAATTAATGACTGAACACTGGCTGTCTTATATTTTCTCAGACTGCAGTAATACAGAAGACAAAAAGCACTAAATGATTTAAACCGATCTCCCTAATTACGGTGAAGAAGACTACTGGGAACGCCACATGATTTCAGTGGGAGACAAATATCTGCCTCCCTCTCTTGCACTAAAAATAATGGGGAAAAATCACAAATCCAAGGAATGAAAAGAGAGGAGATGCACACTAAAAGCACATAAAAAACAAGCCAGCTCTTCATCAGGGGTAAGAAAGGTACTCCTGCTTTAGAGCTATCACTCTTGCATTCTTTGATAACTATAAGCAGAAATACCCAGTCGTTTTTCAACACAGAGGCATTAAGTTTTCTTTGGGTTGCCATACAGGTTAGATTTTGCAAACAAAATGCTTGACTTCCTCAAGCTTTTCCTTTTAGGAAATATTTTCAGCTGCACTTGAGAAAGGGTGTTCTGAGGAAACTGCTTTGCTTCCTATCAACCCTTGAAGTTTATCTTCCTTTTTGTTCATAAAAAACCATGGGATTTCAAGGTAGTTAACTATAAGTAGATTATGTCCCTTCTTAGGGGGAAAAAATGTTCCTTTGTGTTTTTCAATTCAATATACAGCAAACACACTCTGCTCAGTAAACAGAATAAAAGCAGAACCACCAAGTGCCATCTCTCCACAGCCCTAAGTCAAGGTCCACTGAAAAGGGGACACTTGTCCACAGCAATACTTACATTGTAGCCATAGCAATATCTCTCTCTGAAAGGGTGAGTTTGGATGCCTTCGGGGCTGCTGGCAATTCAATTTCAAACTTGGATAGCTTTGACATAGTTCCACCCTATAAAACAGCAAATGTTGCATCTAATCACACAAGGTTTCTCTTTTGATTTTCTTAGTAGGAATCATACAATTTTCTAGCAACCAAGATACAGCTACTCTAGTACCTCCCCTCCCAAGACAAAATAACAACCCAGCAAAACCCGTAGCTTTCAGTCATAATGATGCAACCTGAAACACATTCTACGCAGATTTTATTTTTACATTTTTTCATTTACATCCTTTATAGGCCGCCTTTCTCACTTGGACTCGGTGGATTACACAGAGTGAGTTTTACACTCAGATGAAATGTTACGTTACTGAACTGACCTAAAAGTAGCATCTATTTAATTGCATCATGTTCAGCTCACCTCATAAGTAAACCAATACCATCAGCGCTGGGAAAAAACTGCAGTGCTAGAACTTCAAAGACTTTCCCCATCCCAGGTACCACCATTTGCCAAATTACTCTGTAGGTGAGCTCACTTCAATCAGCAAGCCAACTTTATAAACACTTGATCAAGAAGTTTGTTATTAACGCCAATGATCAGCTATTATCAGTTTGAAGATGGGGGTCTGAATACTTGTCAACAGCCCCATCCGTAATCCTGTAACTCAAACTAGTTGGATTTAAGCCAATATTATATCAAGTGACTCTTAAATGCAATAAGAATTTTTCTACACAGACAGCACATAGGGGTACATACATTTTCATAATGCGGTTATCTTTGCGCAGGAAAAAAGTCATAAATGAAACCATCCTAAATCAGTATCAATAGATCTGCTTAGTTCTTTAGTTAGTAGATCTGAGCTGAAGTTTTCAGGTTTACGGTAGCCTCCTTTAAAGAGTCAATTCACATTTTACACAGCCTTTGCTGCCAAACACCAGCTGTGTTAAACTTAGAAGGGGAAATAAATAAATAACATCTCCAAAGAGTAGAGCACACATGGACAAAGTTGAGATTTTGGCTGCAATTTCCTGGTATGTCGCACCGTGTGGTTGTAGATACAGATCTTCCCATCAGTCTTTGTGGCGTGGGTTACCAAATAGGAGCCCCTAGAGATCAAATCTGACATTGTCATTGACCTTCATATGAGTTATCTCCAAAGGCTGGAAGAACATGAATGAACAACCTATGTAGCAATGAGTCTTGACAACTAGTAATTATGGGTGGAAGACTTCCCCTTTCTCCACTCCCCAAAATGGCTTGCTAACTACTGTCACAAGTTCCATCACCACCGCCTGCCTCATCCAAATGTCTTCTGGCTAAACTACTTGTTGACCAAGATATACACACAGCAAACACAATAGTCAAGGAAAGCATGAACACAGAGGAGGAGTAAGCATTTGGAAGAAAATGATAGGCAAGAAGGACACAGAATATAATTATCCATTTTTGCTTTATGGTTTATATCTTGTTAGGATAGCCTTACAAAGTCCCCCAGGCAGCTGAGGAGGATAATGCTGGGTGCTTTAATATTTCTTTCTTACCTTGAAATAGAATGGCTGCAGAACATTTCCAAGAACTGTGGTTGATAGCAGAATAACTGAGCTCTCAGGGCAGTACATATACCAGTTTACATTGATATTCTGACTCTTCACAAGTTTTAAAGTTCGTTTCTCTGGTAACACCTGAAGACATAATATAAAGCTTTACATAAACTCCAATATGCTGAAGCACATCACATACTTTGTAGTTAATAATTCACACTAAAAGGCCTTCCAATCGTAAGATTTGTTCTAGGTGGGTAGATTTCCTAATCAAATGGAGACAAATTAAACCTTTCTAGCTACCAAATCTTTCAATGCATTGTCCCCATCTTTAGACAGGACAGCTCCTGAATAAAAAGCAACCACTGGGGCATTGACTAAGGGCACCTTGAGATCTTGCTCTTAAAACTTCAAAAAAAAAATCATCTGGAAAATGGCAAACTGAGGACCCTTTGGATGATCTCTTAAAATCCCTGTCATCTAGCTTAAATGATGTTGATGATCTTGGTTTCTCCAGTATATCTGTTTGATAATTTGGAGTAGGTAACACCTTTTTTAGGAGCCTCTGGAAATGCTCAGGTTGGAAAAGTCTAGAAGAACCATCTTGTGAGTCAGAATTTTCCACTGATCACTCTCCTTCATGTTTATCAGAGCCTGCTGCCAAGGAGTCCTTGGATGAAGGGAGCTCCTCCACCTCTGACTCTGAGACAACTTTATTTCAAGCTTGGTGACTTTGCCTGCAATTGGATTTACTCAGTCACCTCCCAGACCTGGCATTAATACATGAAGATCTGTCCCCCTCATCTAAAGCTGTCATATGGTGGGTGCTTGCATGTCTTTTGCCCCTAGACATCCTAGCATGTTTTGGCAGAAGCGGAGCTATAGACCTCTCCGAAGACGAAGATGATCTGGGTGGTGAAGTGATGGAGATCTTCTCTTGTGACCTCCGTGCTGTTTAGGCACTTGGTTCGTATTCTCACCCCATTAATATCCCTCCATGGAACCAGAGGGGGGATCGTCCCTGGTAACTGGACTCCAGTAAAGCCCGTCGGTGTTAAAGACATCTGATTCGGAGGGGTCCAGGCCAATCTAAAGGCCTGCATCAACCAGTCAGATGAGGCTGGGTTGAAATGGGTGAGAGTGTTTGTGTGTGTGTGTGTGTGGGGGGGGATGGCGTGGTCACCACATTGAGGTTCCCCAAGCTATTGAGCCTGCTATAAAAGGCCTCCGCAAAGGTCTGCGTGGGTGGAAGTTGTTCAGCCATATTTTCTCCCTGGTTTGGATTCAACCTGCAGTTCTACAGGCCTTAATTCTCCCCTTAGTGGTGGGGGAGCACACCTTCCACCTCATTGCTCTCTTGCTCCCTGTGAACCCGGACGAAAAAAAGCAGGAAAAATCTCCCAAAGAGCTCTCCACTAGGCCAGCCAGCACTAGGGGACCCCTGTGCACGGTCCTGGGCAGGTGGGAGGGAGGCTATGGAAAGACCCAAAGCGTTGTCTAGCCTTCTCAGCAGTAGCAGCCCCAATAAGCATGTCTCTAGGCTGCCCAACTCCATTGCCCAAAGCTTCAGGCAGGAGAGGCTTCAGCGGATCTTTTTTCTTTTTATATGCAAAGCCCTACTTTGCTGTTTTGTTTCCTCCATACTGATCTTTTCCAATAGGCAAGTATTTTTACTCACAAGGAGCTGAGCTAAGCCAGAGCAGCAGGGTTATCAAAGCTGGAAGATCAGCCTCGTTTTGGTCCAGGAGAGTCATACAGAAAGATTGCATAGCCCTGCCTGGAGCAAGAGGAAGTGTGATCTATCAGTCTGGATGTTATGTAGTGGGTTGCCGCATGGATAAACGACCGACGACGACGTGGTGCATGGCACGCTTTATTTGGTACACAACAAGAACAAGGAACAAACGGCCGGCAGGCCAACTATATACATACCTGGGGACACACCCCTGGTCACCATTGGTGGGTTTGAATCTCCCGCCACGGTTCCCATTGGTTCCCCAGTGGAGGGACTAGGAGCCTAGTCCCTATTGTTCTTCCAGAGCTAAGCTCTGGCTGTCGCTGGCCCCCCGGTGGAGGCCAGCATACACTACACTGGATGACTTCCCCCAATGAAGGAGAAAGATCCAGACAAAACAATAAACAATCCCATATGTGAACTGTTCCCAAGATTAAAAGTGTACATAAACCAGGAGGAACAACTACTTTCTGTAGTGAACAATCCACTCTTGATCCCTATTGAGCCCACCATTGAGAGCATTAAACACAAGAATTCTAATTCAGCAGCTACTTCTTTATTTGCCTTCCTCCAATATTAGCTGGAAATCACATTGCATTTAGGGACAAACTTAAAAACAAAACTGAAGAGTATAAAATTGACCTTAGAAAAAGAAGGATAGCTATGTAAGTTCAAGGCAATACTTGGAGTTACAGGTACTGATTAGAACTCTGTGGTGCCTATTGAAAAGAACCATCATCAAGCGTGGAACTTATACACAAATGTATGATGCTTTAATTTGCAGAAACCAATAGTGCACTTCTTAAACACTCTAGCTGTGTTACATAGTCAGATCTTATCCTGGAATCAAATTCAAATATTCTTTAGGTAACAATACTCAAAACAATTCAGTTTTTTGAAAGACACACAATTATTTTAGGTACCTGATAAAATTCAATTCCTTGATCTGTAATGAAGACAATTTCTGCAGAGCTTGTCCAACAGAATCCTAAAATGTTGGCATTCTTGGTCTTCAACAGAAAACAGCATTCAGTTGAATTTAAAATTAACAAATATGCATAAGACTTCATGTAAGTTATAGTGTCACAGTTTATATCTAAGTGTACTAGCAATCTGTTTCAATCTGGAACCGCTGCCCGAGCTCAGAGTTTTACATATGCACATACGGTATACATACATACATACATACGTATGTATGTATACCGTATGCATGTATGTATGCCGCCGCCGGCCTTGCAGCTCCACTACCGAGCCCCATGAGGGGCCCGGCGGTGGACCTGCAAGGCCGGCGGGAGTGCAAGGAAGCCCCACGAAGGCCCTCCCTGGCCCCAGGCAGGCAGGGGTGGGGAGAGGCAGGGAGGAAGCAACTTACCCTCCCTCTTCTCCTGCCTCCTCCTGGCTCAATGAGGGCCAGAAGCGGGGCGGCCGGAAGCAGGGGGCGGTGCTTCGTCGTGTGCCCCACCCCCCGTACCTCACCCGGGGGAACTGTGATCCCCCGCGATCCCCCCCCCGAAATGACCTCTCCTCATACCTATGGGACTGCCTCTCCCATTGCAACGCCCACACTCCCTTCAGTCATCATCTAGGAGCCTCTTGTAGGTGCCTGGCCCCAGGATGGCTCGGTTAGCTGTCACCAGGGGGAAGGGCCTTCTCAGTTGTGGCCCGTCCTGTGGAATGCACTCTTGGATGGCACCCGTGCCCTGCCAGACTTGTTTAGTTTATACAGGGCATGCAAAGCTGAATTATTTAGGTTGGCCTTTGGAGGGTAACTATGTGTTTGGGCTGTTTTCATAGTGGTATGGTAATAGCCATATATTTTAATATTTTCTTGTTTTAATCCTTTTAATTTTAATTTGTTATTTGCTTTTATGTTGTTTTTACTTTATTGGCTTTAATATTGTAAGTCGCCACAAGACCTTTCGGGTGAGTGGCGACTTAAAAAAATCTAATAAATAAATAAATATTATGAAATGCTTCCAAACATATTATTTGTTTAACTATAAAAATCATTCAATGGCTGCGGTCACACGGAGCATTAGGCACGCTAGAGGGACGGAAGATAGGTGGATTTTCAGGGCACGATCTCACCGCCACATCTGGGAAGTGTTGAGCTCCCGTGGCGAACCCAAGGCTTCCCGTGGAAGATGCGCGGTAAAAAACTAGTACCTCGGAGGTACTAGTTTCCAGAAACCGCGGGGCAAGGGCGGGCGTCTGATCGCGTTTCTGGTGGTAGTTCCGGTGCCCGCCCATGTCCCCTCGCAAAAGGGTTTTTCCCCCCAAAGTCTCCACGGATGCGCACAAGGGAGCATGCGCACACTTGAGTTTAAAAAAAACACCCAACCCCGCTTCTTTGCTGCGCCGCAGGACTGTGGAGTGATCGGCACCTCCCCACTAACACGGGACCTCTACGGGACCTCCATGTTAGGTCTGCTCGCGCAATCGCGCGTTTTTTAACCCCAGGGCAAACAGCCACGCTTCCCCCCCGCATTTTCCTGCCCGTATGCCCGCAGCCCTAAGTTGAGTAAATGTCAGGTCTTCTTTGCCGGAGCTATTCAGCAAAAAAGTTTGAAAGCTAACTGTCAGAAGTGCTTAAATCATGGAATACTTTGTTTTATTACAAGAAGAATAAGACATGTGACAGTGGGCCCTTTAGCCATGATTCAAAAAGCTGTTTCACACAACATGAGTTTCTCGCACAAATTTAATTTCCACATTGGAAATAAGATGTACAGAGATGTGTTACAAAACCAAATATGTCTTTTTCACCTGCATATATATGATGGTGGATATACAAGGCACGTAGTGGGAGATTTCCCCCTCTGAAAAGACTTCAGGATAACACTTTGAACCTCGTGTCAACCGATCCACAAGGGCTTGGGAGTTCAGGAAATGAGAAACTACTACTAAAGTAGACATTAGTGAGAAACTACTCAGTGTATGTAAAAAAAAATCTAGTACCATTTATGAAATTACAAAAAATAAAAAATAAAAATTGCCAGCCCACAATTAACACTATCGAAGTGACTACTAGTGACCAGTATTTTGGGGGTATTATTTAAGTCAAATACATATCAGAGAATCTGATCAGCTACCGGTACAGCTAAGCCTGAATAAAGCCAGGGTTTTTTTGGGCTTTTATTTGGGTATATTTAGCTACACCAAATGGCTGGTGGGCTCCTCCTACAGCTTGGCTTA
Source organism: Gekko japonicus (assembly GCF_001447785.1). NCBI lineage: Eukaryota > Metazoa > Chordata > Lepidosauria > Squamata > Gekkonidae > Gekko > Gekko japonicus. The sequence continues at coordinate 142,621 of NW_015174353.1, forward strand.
AACCAAACTGCAAATTAGCCAGCCCAAGATTGGCAGGGGCAGCAGGAGCTGGGAGTTCTCCGCCACCTCGGCTGGGGCTGGCTCCTCTTGTAGTTTGGTTTAAACCAATCTGCAAGAGGAGCCGGCCCCAGCTGAGGTGGCATGGAGCCATCAGCTCTTGCCGCCCCAGCTGATCATCTCTTGCCTCCCTGCCACATGCAGATCCTGGGGCCAGCTTCTTCTCCAGCGCAGAAGCCAAGTCAGTCCCAGGGGGTGGGCTGGCTTTATTTTTATCAGTATTTTTACTTGGGTCTATTGGACCCGAAAAAATTCAGGATTTCTGAGAAATTCTGGATCTGAATATCATACTGGAATTTTTTGGAAATATTGAAATTTTTCTGGGTCCAATAGACCCAAATCAAAAAATACCAGGGGTTTTTGCACACCTCTAGTGACCACCCTTGTAATACAGGGTAGCAGTGCAATTGCTCTGATAAGCTGTTTGCACAGAATCAGTGGTTTTCCTTCATTTGAGCAAGTGCATGAATGTCAAAATCAGATTTTGGTGAATTAACTATGCAGTCCAGTACATTTACACTTTCTAAGCTCACTGACTTCAGTGTTTAGGGCTGCACAGTAAGAGAACAATGAATTTAAATAATTGTGAGGGTCAGCACCAATGCTCCCTCTAAGCTGTGGAGTCTTGTGAGCAAAAATTCTACTTTGTGAGCTACTGGCAGTAAAGTTGTGAGCAAGCGATTTGGCTACTGCATAAATTAGTTTATTCTGAAGCCATCCTTCCTGAGCTAAGACAAACATCTGTGAGCTGGAGGCTCACACTAACTCAGCTTAGAGGGAACACTGGTCAGCACCGTCAACAAGCTTTTTCAAGTCATAACTGATCACTGTAAATGCATCAAATCCTTTAATTAGAGCCAATATTTCAGATCAGATTACTAGAATACTAAATGCATTACGGGATACTGATTATTTACACTGCAGTTTTATAAAAAAAATATGTCCATAAAAAGAGACGTGAATCAGTTGTGTTAAAAAAAGAAATGGTCCCAGTTTAAATTAAGCAAGCATTTAACATGCTTGGGTCTTCATCACTTTCTGGCAACTGGCCCATAATGGACTGGGGGATTTTAATGTTTCCAGGGGCAGGATATTTATTGTGCAACTGGATTAACACGATTTTCCTTCTCATCAATTTTATATTCATGTTTGCAGCATTAAAACAGCCTTTCAAATCTTGCTAATGGTCAAATATGTTTTAACGGCCAAAAATAATTAGGTGTGGAAAAAACAGAACTAAATATTTTCCTGTCTACAGCTGCAAGCAACCTGGAGCACAAGGATGTTGTCTCAATTTTCATATATGCATTTTGAAACTATTTTCAAAATTATCAAACTGATAGATTAACAGAGGTTGTTAAAATATACTGGAAGATCAGAGTAGTTAATGCAATGTTTATTCAATGTACCTTGCATTCTTGAGTATATTCTAATTGAGGGCTGTCTGGAATAAAGTTCAGAAAATCCTGGAATGACATTAAGAATAACAGCTATTAGTAAATATTTGTACCACAATCTTGTGCAGAGTTCAGCATGGCTAAACCAACTGATTTCAAAATGTTTAGGCATGCCTAACTCTACATGGACTGACCAAAAAAACAGGCATAAAAATATGTCAAAGAAGCCACCTGTAGGCCCCTTTTTCCTTTAACACCCAGCTTTCCATCTAAAGGCTCCCTGATCTTTACTGACAAGACTGGGAATGGAAGAAATAATATCTGTTAACAAGTAAAGGTAAACATGAAACAGATTGTATTACAAATTACACCCATAGATAACACAGCAAATTCTGTGATGAATGTAAAAAATAGCTAACACATTAAAGAGGGACAGCCATGTTTGCTGTAAAAAAGGACGTCTTGTAGCACCATAAAACTATTGGTTTTATTGTGACATAAATGTTCATTAACTACAGCTCACTTCATCAGATGCATGAAATGTATCCTAAATTAGCAGTTTATATAAACTATGCATACACGCTAAAAGGAAAACTGTTAGGGGCAAAAAGGATACAGCAATTTAGCACTTCACTGCAGACCTCACATGTATACACGAAGAGCACAGTTATTATTCATAACAACAGAAGCTGACAACACACACCTTGCTATGCTAATTTAACATGTGCAGTAAGAGAGACAACATTGGTTTCAATTGAGTCCTAAATGAACAGAATCAGAATTACTGATCTATTCAGCAATTTCATACTGAAGTCTCCCTTCAAGTCGCTTAAAAAAAAAGAGAATGAAGATAATACAACTTGATCCAGTTTTTCTCATCTACATTTCCTATTCATTTCCAACATAGTACCTGCACTCTTCAGCCAACATTAAACTGTCACTGTGTATTAACCTGGCTTGCTGCTGTGCCTGTAACTCTCATGCATATGTATCTCCTTCCCCTATCTTCTTAGACGGAGCACAATGAACGAATATAAGTTGAAAATAAACTCCAGTTACCCATGTTGTAAAATACAGCTGCCTGGGTTAACTGGATTTAGTTTCAACCCCACAAAACCGAGATTCTAAACTATGGTTTAGTCCAGGCTAAGATTCTAACTGTGGTTAACCTGGGTACCAACATTTGTACATAATAGGTAACTGGAGTGTGATTTAAACCAGGATTCCTTCACTGGAAGGAAGGGGAAGGAGGCAGGACTGAGGCACCTGTCCGAGCAAGGCAACAAGCTAGATACATGCACAATGTTGGCTAAATCTAATGTCTGAATGTAGCTAGCGACTAATATTATCTAACTACATTTAAATACAAAATCAGGTGGGTATCAAGTTCATTGTGCTTGTGCATATTTTCCAAGAAAGACATTTCTTACCACACTTTTTTGTGTTCTTTGGACAGCCAGTATCTTGTTCCCCAAAGAAAACTTGATGCACTTCACCTCCCCTTTGTCTTCCATTCTGTGAAACAGAGAATTACTAAAGAAGTTTATTTGTATTTCGATCATTTATTTCAGGTTGGAAGCAGGGTTATTTTTGGGCAGGAACGCACAGGAATGGAGTTTTGGCTAGCTTCAGAGTTGGCCATGCCCACTACAGCCAAAACCTCTGCGCACGTGGCTACAGAAGGAACGCCTGGAGAGCGACCCCCCCCCAGCGACTCTGAGGCAGGCAGGCCGGGGGGGCCCTGGAAGGATCGGGAGGCATTTAAATGCCTCCCCGTGCCTTCCCCGGCCTGTCCAAGGGCCAGCTTGCCCAAGGGCCGACTTGCCCGGGCTCCCCGCAGCTGCGGGGCGCCTGAGCAAACCAAGGGAAGGCATGGGGTTTGGCCTAATATGCTAATGAGCTGTGCCATCATCGGTGTGGCCTATTATGCTAATGAGTTCCTGCTGGGCTTTTTCTACCAAAAAAGCCCTGGTTGGAAGGGTACACAAATGTGCACGTGTTTGCATGTGTGCAAACACTTTTGAAGGAGAGCCTATATACTCGGATGGCCTAATATATGTGTGTCTGTGCATGCACACACACATAAGTATGCACACATCACCGTGACATCTCTGCAAAAAGGTGTTTGGCTGCCTAATGTTAGGGCAGATTATGCTCCCTCCCCTTCAACACTGTTGCAGCAATTTATTTTTACTTCTAAGAGTGAAAGGCAATTAATTAGATATATGGAAGGAAATAAAGAGATGATCCAGTGAGATGCGGACCTAAGGGACTCAATAAATGACCAGCCTTTCTGTACCTCTGCAGAAGAGAAGAGCACTCAAGGCCCTGTTCATTGGCCTGCCTGGCCTAACTGCCCTCCAGCTATCCATTAGTGGCTAGCTGCTCTGCAGAAGAGCAAAGGAAAGACAGAACAATCATTTCCTTTGGCATACTCCTGCCTACTTGATATCCAAGTGCAAACTGGGTGCAATACAACAAACAACTGGGAGCAACAATACTTAGAGCTCATGTAAGCAAGTAGCATGAACATATTACATTAAGAAGTCTGATAATCCCACTATTTGTAACAGCACAATGTGAATCAAATGGGTTATAGTACACACTGATGCTCTACCACTGCAGTTGTGGCTGTATTTCAATGTTAGATTATTAGGCTTTATTTATTCTATTATAATAGAGTAATAGAGCAATACCCTCCAGACAAACGATTTTAGAAAATTAAAAAATCAATGAAAGTAATACACTCAATATATTTACATAAGGTTCTTATTATCTATAGAAAAATATGTTCTATAAAGCTAAAAGTTTAAATATACAGTTTTAAATAAAATTTATTACCTGAATGAGATAGGACTGCGCTCTTCCAGACCTTTAACCACCACCCCAGTAGCTCCACCAGATCGAACAGCAAAAACCTAAACAGTTAAAAAGTTAAGAAAATCTGGATTCAGTTGCAGTTTGGCAGCTCTGAAAGTAACTGGTTTCCAAATTAACACATCTGTTTTTTGCTTAAAACTTCCTCATTTTAATTGCAGTGCCGGCCACATGACCACGGAAACGTCTTCGGACAGCGCTGGCTCTTCGGCTTTGAAAAGGAGATGAGCACCGCAACCCTAGAGTCGGACTTGACTGGCTTTCAATCAAGGGAACCTTTACCTTTTTTACCAACTAAAACACTGATGATTTAGTTTTATTCCTAATTAAAGGCTGGTGACCCTATACAGAAAAAGCTGTACCAGCCATATGTATGCTTGTGATCCGACCTCGAGCGTGGGGCCTTTCACCACCAGTTCCTCCCTCCAAAATTTGATGCTAGCATATGCCAGGTGAGCAGAAATTCTCAAAGACTGACCATCATAAAGCACTCCGCGTAAAACTGCCTTTGAACATCATCCCAAAGGTGTACAGTTAGTATAGAATGGTGTACACCAAATTTTGGCAGCTAGTTCTGCATTAGCTCCATGGGCTGCAAGTTTCCATGTCCAGTTCAAGGAATTTCAAACGGCTTTAAAGCTCTTCACATCAAGTAAACACACATCTATGAAACCTCCCTACATCTGCTAAAACATATATTCCTATTTAACGGGGATCAATTAATCCTTATTTTCCAGTAGTTGTACCTATTTTTCCCTTTGAATCATGGCTTCTTTCCCATGAACTGGATTTCTGAGTGGATAATTGATGTGCGGGGTTTTTTCTAGCTTAAGCCTGCCATTTTTCATGCTAGAGCCACTGGACTCTATTTGGAACTGTTCATACAGATCTCAGGACTATTAAATTTGTCTTTAACCAGAAGAGACAAAGGCTTTACAAACAGTACAGGGCAGGCGATGTCAACATTAGTTAAACATACTGTAGGGCAGGCAAAGTGGCGCCTCCAGCCATATGCAACGATGGGAAGAATTTTCAAGCAAATATTCTTGCTATGAAAATACGGACGGTACAAATAGGTCCCTGTTTTTATCCCTTGCCCCAGATCCAGAAGCACCGTGGAATTGGGCGCACGACAAACCGATCAGGCTGAGAAAGGGGGAGGCGGTGGCGGGAAGACTCCGCCCCTCCCGGCCCTGACTCACCTGCTTATTCGCCTCGTCGAAGAAGACGCAATTAACGGGACTGGCCTTCTCAAAGTGCACAGGCCGCGCGCACAGAGCCAAGTAATAGTCCTGGGTCGCCGCCATGGCCAGCAGCCGGGAGAAGGACGAAGGGCCCAGGCGCTCGGAGCCGGCCGCTTCCTCTCGGCTCCCCGCAAGCCGGCGACTGTGCCTGGATTTACGTCTTCCTCCCGCAGCGTCTCACAACCGCTTCCTGGTTACACGCCCTTTGCACATGACCAGGGAGCTGCTGGTCTCTGTAAATGGAGGAGGCCGAGGCGAAGGAGGATTTTACTGTGTACAGCTGAAGGCCTGAAGAGGATTGAAAATTTCACTTTCTTATGTAAAGCAGTCGAGGCTTCCTGTATAGCCTTGCAGGAGGATTAAGGTAAAGGTTCCCTTGCTCGAAAGCCAGTCGAGTCCGACTCTAGGGTTGCGGTGCTCATCTCTGTTTCAGAGCAGAAGAGCCAGCGCTGTCCGAAGACGTTTCCGTGGTCATGTGGCCGGCATGACTAAACACCAAGGCGCACCCTTCCCACCGAAGTGGCACCTATTTATCTACTTGCAATGTCTTGCTTTCGAACTGTTAGGTTGGCAGGAGTTGGAAGTAGAGACGGGAGCTCACTCCGTCATGAGGCACACTCGGGTCTCGAACTACCGACCTTCCACAGCCTGCAGCTAAAAGGATCCTGGTGTATTAGAACAGATCTGTAGTAGCAAAATGCCGCAAAGACCGTTGCCATTATAACACAAGTACAGTAGAAGCCTAGCAGTTGAAAATTTTCCTTCAGTTTTCTTTACCCTCTTACACAGCCAGACGGCTGGCAAAGGCAGAGGTACCTGGCACTGTAAGTTTAAAACGGTACTACTTTGCAATATTGAAGGCTATTGCTTTGGTGTTTCTCCTGCCTCGCTGTTTGCTTGACTCCCAAAGGCTCAAGATCCATCTCATGGGCTTCTAGCCAATAAAGGTCAACTGATGATGATGACTCCCAGTCCTACGGGCAGTCGGGGTGATGTTTCCTTCCACCAGGAAGCTAATTGCCCTACCCCATTCCTAATATTAGCTGTACTGTTCCTACTTTTATAGAGGTAGGGCAGATAAAATAAGTATTTTGACAGTAAAAATGATCAACAAAGCTTAACTAAGGACATCTCGAACAGTTCTAAGCTCTAGTAGCAGAAGCTCTTAACAAGGCTGTTTAACACTTCAAACAAAGCCACACTTCCCTGTTAGGACATTCTTTGGAAAACTACCAATCTGTATGTGTTCCAAAGTGTGTGTGTGTTTTGTTTTTTAATGAAGTCGGTATTCTGATACTTTACATGCTTTTTCTTTAGTCCATCTTTTCCTTCAGTGCACAGAGTATTACCCACTTTAAACTTAATTTACTACAGGGAAACTGTTCCTGTACCAAAGGAGATAGATCAAGATGGGTAGCTGTGTTTGTAGCAGTAGAAAATAGCAGTGGCACACAAAAGCTCATACCTTACCCCAAATCTTGTTAGCCTTCAAGGTGCTACTGGACTATTGCTTTTTTCTACTGACTAAAGGGATTGTTCTGAAATCTTAACACATGTATCGAATACATTGTGTTGTGTTGTGTGGCCAGCTTATTGAACCTCATTGGTGGCAGTGCCATACAATCTGTTGATAGAAGTACCAATTGCTCTTTGGGGGACTATTAGATGATACTGAACCAAATTTTGACTTACATCTGTATAGACGCTTGACAAAAATGTAGAAAGAAACACTTAAATCTGCTAACACTTTAAAAAGACCTAGAAAGAAATAGAGCCATAAGATGTCATGTGTTTATTTCACTTCCCATTTTCAAATGAAACCAGCATTTTCACAAGCTGCTCTCACACAGCAACATAATCTCATTACAGCATCCTGAAGGACAAAGAGAAAACCTGAAAAGTTAAGGTGAAAATACAGTGGTTGAACCACACTACTGAAGTCAATCTTCAAAATGTTTCAGGGAATGAATGACCCTTTCTGATAGTGGCCTATCAGAATTAATTGGATTCAGTTACACATAAATACACTGAAAGAGTGAAGAGATGTACTGTTCTTGGGAGCTCTTCAATACTTTCATATACAGTTTGTAGGGACGTTCATAATATGCAGGGCTTTTTTTGTAGAAAACCCCCAGCTGGAACTCATTAGCATATTAGGCCACACCCAACAGCAGAAACTCATTAGCATATTAGACCACACCCCGGCAGTGTGGCTCATTAGCATATTAGGCCACGCCCCATGCCTTCCCTTGGCTTGCCCGGGCGCCACGCGCCCCCATGAAGGGAAGGGAAGGCCAGTTTAAAAGGGCCGGGGAAGGCACGGGGAGGCAATTAAAAGGCTCCCCCCTCCGGCCCCCTTGGCTCACCTGCCTTGGAGTCGCCCGGGGGGTGGTGGTGTCGCTCTCCAGGCCTTCCCTCTGTAGCCACGCACATGCGGAGGTTTTGGCTGTAGTGGGCGTGGCCTACTATGAAGCCAGCTGGAACTCCGTTCCTGTGCGTTCCTGCCCAAAAATAGCCCTGATTATATGCCTCCTGAATTGTTCATATACATACCAACAACATGGTTTACTTATGATCTTTAAGTGGAGTAATGAATTGCAACACACTGTACTCTTAAATAAAATGGATGCTTTTGATTTCACTCGTTATATATCTACTATGAGAAGGGAACTATCACCTCAGATTTAGCAATTAGGGTTAGAAAGGTTCTTGCAAACATTCTCTATTCTTTTTACATAATTTAGATTTTCCCCTTTGAAGTTACTCTTGTCTAAGCTGTCTTCCCTTTAAATACTGTTCAGTACAAATATTTTTGCTCTTGCCAATTCAGAATAAATTCTCTTTATCAAGTTCAATATTTTAAAAATTGACTAAAACTATATTATGGTCTGAAGCTTAATAGGCCAACAGTTACATACTGAATATTTCTACATATATTCTTATTTTGTTAAAACTTTGGAAAATATTTTAGGCATTTTAATGATAAGTATACATTGTCATTTATACCAAGATGCTTTTATTTCAATTTTTTGAAAAATAGTAAACCTACATTACTAAATCAAACAGGTCAGTACAATAAAATTGATCTTCCCTTAAGCATGTGCACTAAAAATTTTAGAAGAAAATCAAACTTTTGAAAATTGAGTACCACTATTTAATCAAAGAGAGGGAAAGATCATCTAGCACCTAATTGTAGTACATGTCCGAGTTTAATCTGAAATTGTCACCTTATTTTGGAAACTACTCACACATTCAGTTTGCTTACACTGTACCTGAAAATTTTGCCAGATTGAAAAGACATGACTATTCCATTCTTTCAGGGCAAGATGGGTAAGTCCCAGTAGCTTAATATGAGCTTTTCTAAAAAATTGACACACCAACACATATTCCCTGAAGTTTCATTTATGGCATTCTGAGTTGACCACAATTTCTGTTGCTTTTGGCAAATGACATTTAGTCACTGCTGCACTAAATGATGGATGCAAGAAACATCTGAGTTCATTCAAAATGTTATTTGTTGCAAAATATTGGTGGACCCTCATCATCATTTGAAAATGAAGACACCTTCTTCCCATGATTCTGTACGTGATCTTCATTTATTTTCTCCAAAGCTTCAATCTGTAAAACAGAAAACACATAGAAGTCTTTAGGCATTTTTTGTGTTGGAATTTACTGTATCTTTAAATTTGTACTGGGGGAACAGGTAGCAAGCAAGAGGAAAATCACTGCTGCATTAGCACAGACTACATACAATGTTCATAAAGATCTGAGCACAGGAGATTAATTATGCAAGCCCAGCTTTACAGTGGGTCCTACAGAAGTCTTTATTGAAAACATTTCTGTGCTGCCTTTCCACCCAAATGGGGTTCCCAAGGTGGCAAGCAGAATTTATAAAATATTTAAAGAATTCAATAAAAATACATGGATGTACAAACACACATAACACCTAAACCATGGAGGAGGGCCAATAAGGGTCACTGGGCATAGGACCAAACAAAAACAAATGTTTAATGAAGATACCACTTGCAGGTCCGTTAATTAAATTCAGCAGCAGGGACCCACAATATATCAGTAGTGCACAGTCTTTAAAGACACATCTGTAATGTTATCCTCTCTTTCACATGCACACACTCAAAACAAAAACACTAGGTACACACAAACATCTGACCATACCTAAGATGCTTTTTGCTGCTGACCATTATACTTAAAGTGTCAGATTATGTCTACATACACCATAAATTTTTTGTTCTTGCCTTCTAAAATAGCCTTCATGCTATGAGGTACTTCTGTCCCTCGTGCTATTTATTTTATACACAAAACTGCAAGGAGAGATCTGGAGGGAGGTACCACCAATATGAAGATAACATCCAATCCTATTTCTCTGAGTCTGAAGTTCTAGAGAAGGTAATGGGATGGATGAGGACCAGTAAACTGAAGCTCTGCCCAGAAAAGACTGACGTGCTGCTGGTTAATAACAAAGCTCTAGGGTCATGATGGCGCAGAGGTTAAGACGCCGAGTTGCAGACTGGAAGGTCTATAGCTCGGCAGTTTGAGACCCTAGTGCCACATGATGGAGTGAGCTCCCATCTCTGGCCCCATCTCCTGCCAACCTAGCAGTTCACATGAGCATAGAGACGTTTTCGGGCAGCGCTGGCTCTTCGGCTTGGAAACAGAGATGAGCACTGCCCCTAGAGACAGATTCGACTGGCTTTTGAGCAAGGGAAACCTTTAGGGCTGAGGATTCAGCCTGTGCTATCAGGGCACTCTCCCCCGAAGGATTAAAATTCGGATGATGCTGAGGGGCACGCTGCCGGATTTTGGCTACAGTTGAAAGCTCAAGGTTTGTCCGTGGGACACAACACCTTTTCTCAGCTTCAGCTAATAAACCAATTACAACTGTCCTGTGATCTGGCTATGATGATCCATACTCTGACTGCATCCAGGTTGTTGTTGTTGTTCAGTCGCACGGTCGAGTCCGACTCTTCGCAACCCCATGGACCAGCTCCCGCCAGGCCCTCCTGTCTTCCGCTGTCCTCTGAAGTTGGCTCAATTTCATGTTCGTTGCGTCGATGACACTGTCCAACCATCTCATCCTTTGCCGTCCCCGTCTTTGTCCTTCAATCTTTCCCAGCATCAGGGTCTTCTCCAGTGAGTGCTCCCTTCTCATTTGGTGGCCAAAGTATTTGAGCTTCAGTTTCATTATCTGGCCTTCCAGGGAACAGTCAGGGTTGATTTCTTTTAGGATTGACTGATTTGATCTTCTTGCAGTCCAAAGTGCTTTATGTAGGATTGTTTTTCAAAACTGTTCAAAAACTTCAGTTGATCCAAAATACAGCAGCCAGGTTTTCTCTGTTGCTGAATACAGAGATCACATTATCCCTCTGTTGAAAGGTCCACAGTGGCTAGGTACACCTCAAGTGCTAGTTTTTACTTTTAAAGCCCTAAACAATTTTGTGCTCTATGCCTGAAGGATCTTCTCCTTTGTACTGTCCAATCCATCAGTTTAGATTCTTTTCGCAAGCCCTACTCTACGTGTCCCTGCCTGCAGAGGTGAGGTACTGTTTTCATTACCTGCTTCTAGCCTGGGTTATGGATATAACTTCAGATTGTGTAATGTTTTTATGGCTTCTTTGTATACATATATATAGAGATAACAGAACTGCCCTGAGCATGTCTCTGGAGAGGTTGCATATAGATTTCTGTAAATAAAATATTACAGATATTTCATGAAACATAACAGAATCATGTCATGTGTCTTATTTCAGCAAATATCTTTCAGTTTGCAAGTTTAAGTGACAAAAAACAAGCTCTTTCCCAACATCCCCCCCCCCTTACCTCAGCTAGAAAGTCTGCTTCATTGTCAGCTGTAAAACTTAAACCCGAGACAGCACTGAAGAGCTCTCGGTCACTGAGTGCTTCAGATACACCATTCTTCTGGAAGAACTTTAATTAAAAATAAAGAAATGTTGTTTCCCATTATTCATGTAGATGTACCATATTTTACAATCTTGCTACCACTTTTTTCAATTTAACAGTACATACGAGGCTGTCATATACCAAGGCAGACCATTGTTTCATCGGACTGACAGCAGGTCTCAGGCAAAGAAAGTTCTTTCCCAGCACCTACGATTTCCTTTAAATTAGAGATACCAAGAATCAAACCTGGGATCTTCTACCAACATGGACAGGAGGGGCCTCTCCCTATTCTTTTTAAACAGGTATTACTGTGGGTACACAACAGCACTTTTACCTAGGTTTTCCACCCTACAGCTGACTCTTTGACCTGCTCTCGCGCCTTCCCCCTGCCTGAGACACACTATGTACAAGAAGGCTTACATATCTTCAGGAAGGTGGCTATCTGTGCACATCTTTGGATTAGAGTCAGGACCCTGGATCAAGGTATGCTTACGAAGTCTTACAAAAATACCCAAAGTTTACACTTTGATTACCATGACTGTTAGGTTGTTTGCATATTTGTTTAAGACAAGCACCACAATGTAAAAAAAAAGCTAATTACAATTACACATTTTAATTTTCACTCTTTCCTCTAAAAGACAATTTTGCTACCTCCTTCTCCTTTAAACTAGAATTACTGCTAAGATGTAGTGTGGAGCAAGTCATAACACATTATTTGAAAACAACTTTTTTTGAATATGCAGCGCACAAATGATGCAACAGCACAGGTTCTATTAGAGAATATCACAGTTATCAAATGTCTTACCTGTGAAACATTCCTGCAGTCTCTGAACAAGAACTCAAGACCATGTGGATGGGTTGGTTCCACAGACTGACTCACATCGATTAACCACACCTAAGGTAAATATTAGAAGTTAGCCATATTTGGGTGTGAACATGTAAAGACACAGTTACTTTCTTCCCTTTAGACTGTGCTCACCTGTCCGCCATGCCATAGCATGTTGTACTCGCTCAAGTCAGCATGAACTAGACTGCACTCTTTATATAACTGCTGCATCATCTAAAAGGAAGCAACAAGTGATTATTAAGGCATTCTTCATACAAACTAAGAAATTATTTAAGTGTATGATAAATGCAGAACATACTTAACAGGAAGGATAGTATCAAGTATCTATTTATTTCTCAGAGTCAAAATGTCTTCCAAATGGAAGTACAACATAAACAGTATGAAATATTCGTGCTAGCTAGTATATCTGAATCACTGGCACAACTGTGAATGATTAACAGATGGAGATGTGTAGAAACACCCTGGTAATTCCTCTTTCTACTAAAGCTAGTTAATACAGTTTTCTGTACCACACAGAAAAGCTACAATTCTTAGCAATGCTAGCACAAGTAGCACTACAGAAAGCACACCAAGCAAAAATTACTGGTTCCACCAAACATGAGCCTTCATGTTAAATGGTTCCTTGATCCCAAACTACATTTTACTTTTAATTCTAGCTATCTCTGTTCATTAATTAATTAATTTATTTATTTAATTACACTTATATCCCGCCCTCCCTGCACGCGGGTAAAGGTAAAGGTTCCCTTGCTCGAAAGCCAGTCGAATCCGACTCTAGGGTTGCGGTGCTCATCTCCGTTTCAAAGCCGAAGAGCCAGCGCTGTCTGAAGACGTTTCCATGGTCATGTGGCCGGCATGACTAAACACCAAGGCACACAAAACGCTGTTACCTTCCCACCGAAGTGGTACCTATTTATCTACTTGCAATTTCTTGCTTTCGAACTGCTAGGTTGGCAGGAGCTGGAACTAGAGATGGGAGCTCACTCCATCATGTGGCACCCGGGTCTCAAACTGCGGAACTACTGACCTTCCACAGCCTGCAGTTCAGCATCTTAACCACTTGAGCCACCGCAACTCCATCTCTGTTCATTAAGTAGTTCTAATTTTCATTAAACAGTTCTGATCTTTTCAGTTTTTACAGATCAAAGGCTAATTTTAAAAGCAGATTCTACATTTACATGAATTATTCATTATTTATGTTGGCTTAGATCCAGAGTGTTTTCGTGGGCATAAGGACTTCTGCCTTGACACCACAGAGGAGTACAGAGGATGCTACTCTGAATAAAAGGCAAACTATATAAAGGAAGTCTGCAATAGTTTTGAGACAATAATAGCACTGAACTTACATGAAGAACTTGGTAGTAGGCTTTTTTCATATCTTCACTACTGAGTTTTACTTCTTTTAGTTTAGGAGCTGGAACTTGATCCTGACCAATGAAGGACATGACCAACACATGTTTTTTAAGGGTTACCACTTGTGGACAAGGAATGCCTGCTTTCCGCATTCTGTAGAAAAGAAAAAAGCAACAAACCACTTTAACAGGTTTTCAGCAAATAAAAAATTTATTCCAAAACCTTCTTTGACTCAGAAGTTAATACAGGGTGTTTGTGTTTCTGGGGCTGTGGTCACACGGAGCATTAGCCACACTACAGAGACGGAAGGCGGATTTTCCGGGCACGATCACAGCGCCACATCTGGGAAGCGTAGAGCTCCCGTAGCGAACCCGAGGCTTCCCGCCGAAGATGCAGGGTAAAAAACGAGTACCTCCGAGGTACTCGTTTCCGGAAACCACGGGGCAAGGGTGGGCGCCTGATCGCGTTTCCGGTGGTAGGTCGGGGCATCCGGCACCCACCCATGTTCAAGTCTCCACGGGATGCGCACAAGCACCCAACGGCGCATGCGCACACTTTGTTTAAAAACAACACAGCCCCCTCCTCTTCTCCATACCCCCCCCACTCCTGGCTCGGCCTACTCGAGAGGAACTCTGCACCGGGCGGCAGAGGGGAAGGTGCAGGGGGGCGTGGCGGGAGGGCGGCCCGACTGAAGCTCCTCCTAGAGGGGACCGGATGGAGGACAGAGTTTGCATTCCTCTGCAGCCCTGGAAGGGGTTAAACCCGCGGAGCCTTTTGCTAGTGAGGCCACTTCTTTGCCGCGCGGCAGGATTGTCCTGTGATTGGCACCTCCCCCCTAACCACGGGACCTCGACGGGACCTCTATGGGACATCTGATCGCATAGCCGCGCGTTATTTTGCTCCGGGGCAAACAGCCACGCTTCCCCCCTGCATTTTCCTGCCCATGTGACCGGGGCCACTGTTGTTGTTTTTTGTGATAATGTATTGACATCTATTGATTATATCAGCCATGTTGTTATAACTTTCTGGACCAAAAACTATTGTCTTGAAGTCAAGCATTGATGTGTGTCAACAAAACAGAGACTTAAAGTAAAATAGCAGTTGTATGGCAGAATACAAATTCAGTGAGGAATGTTAGAAATGTAAAAGTTTCATGTAGAAAAGACAGTGTTTTCACACAAGATAAATGGTCAAAGCAAGCCTGGCTTCTCTGCTGATTTACCAGACTTGATCCTGAAAAGTACTACAACATATATCCAACCATTTCTATACCTTGTTAAGTTGTGCATTTCTTTTTCAGCCCACATGCGGATTATCTTTCGTGGATTCAATTTGCTGAAACGGTCTTTAAACCTATAGTCATCCTTTATATACTTATCACGATTCTTAAATTCATTAAGGGTCGTCTTAAACACTTTTATGGCACATTCCGAAGGTACAGGTACGGCATCATCGCCCAATCTTTAGGAAAAATAAAAATATTTTAGGTGTCAGCATACAATTAATTTAAACCAATCAGTAAAATGGAAGCAGCATAGATGAGAAGTTAATTCATCTGCAGTATTTAAATATTAATTGGCTTGTGTGACGACCCCTTAACTGGGGAGTTCTGGTTTTACTTTAAAATGTTCTTTATGTTTTGCTTTACTGTGTATATCCGGCTGCCATCAGGAAATTTTAAGGCTTTCCAAACCTTTATAATATAATATTTCTATCACTGGGTAGGTAGGTCGAGGTTTTAGGCTTTCATGAGGGTCTATGTGTTTCCTGGGAAGTATTTCTTTCAGAACTGGTATCTTAAATAAAAGTAGATTGATATAATTCGTAAATAATATGGTAGAACACTGTAACTAGGAATGGGTAAATACTAAACAATTGCTTTGGTATTTCACACACTTTTCCCTTCACTGTCAGGGATCTTGGCATGTAACTTTGTAACTTTAACTCAAGGTCATGTAAGTTCAGTGTTTCTCTCCAGGACATACAGCCTTTCCTAAACTTTGTCTTCAATTACTTTCATTTACATTTTACTATTCTCTCAGAACAACCTCAGCTGTTCTTAACTGCACACACACAAACTGCTTCTCTCTCAGACTTCAGAACGAACTACCTGACTGTTTAACTGTCCTCATCAACTGTCACTCTTGACTGACATACCCGTTCATCCACTAATTTTTACTTCCAAAACCCCTCTGTCACTCACCAATCACACCACACTTGCCTCTTCAAGCACTCTAGACTATCACATGCAACCAAACTTTTAAAGAGACACACACCCATAAACAAGGAATCGTTATAGCTTGATTCAGACATACTGTAAATCCATAACTTAGTTAACTATGGCTAGTTTGTGAAACCAGGATTCTGTGGGCAGACAATCATTCAATCCTGGCTTGTCTTGACAAATCCTGGTTGTAGTTCCTTCATTCTTTCTTCCACCTTCCTTGCAAAGAACTGGTTGCTATTCCAGCTTTATTGCAACACCAGCTAAAGAGCAAAGCTCTACCACAGAAATAAGTCATTTATTGTTGGCTGGTGGCAGTATAACAGTGGGCAAACTGAACTCATTCAGAACAGAAGGCAGTCACTAATTCCCGCTCCCTCAGCTGCTTTGCTTGACTAACCCTTTCCTTACACCAAATCAGATTACACAAAGTCACTCAGATATCCAAGTATCCAACAAGCCCCCACCCCGTTTCATCCACAACCAGCAGCATTACCTCACATTCTGCTGTTGGAGCTTGACTTGTAGCCATGGACGCAGCAAGGCAGGTCTGAGAGCAATGCACTGCCCATACCTTGCCTGCAGCGGTATGAACAACCGGGGGGGGGGGCATGCTTCCCACATCTTTCACCTGGGTCCAAGGCAGCCACCTGCTGCTACCTTGCATAGGACAGTGAAATAAGTTCAGTTTTCTTTGACTGATGGAGTGTGACACCTTTCCTGCTGCTTTCAAAGGACAAGACGACTAATAACGAAAGGCGATGAAAGGTAAGAGCAGTTTTGATTCTGAGAAGCTCTTGCCAGGCATCTCTAACCTTAGGAGAGAAAGTGAAGTGCCATGCCAGGATTCCTGTCTGTACATTATGAGAAACAGTTTACAGTAACTGTGCTTAATAAACCACCTTCAGATCCTGGTTTGAGGTAGCTACACTAACAACAGTTAATGGATAGGATTGAATTCAAACAATCAGCTAACTTCTGTATAATTAAAACTGTACCTTTATGTAATATCTGAACCAAGCAGTGTCTCCAAAGTAATGACTCCACCACATGCCAATGTAGCTCATTTTTTAAAGAAAACATGCTCTATGTTCAGCATATTTCTAGATGTAAAGTGTGCACTCAACAAGGTTTTACTTAATTTCCATGTATCCACACCATTTTTTAATGTTGTTTTTGCTCCAAGGAGGTCAGAGTGGCATACATGGTTCTCCCTTCCCTATTTTTCTCCAAAATAACCCTGTGAACTAAGTTCACCTAGAGTCATCTATAAACTTCATGGCTGAATGAGATTTGAACCTGAGTCTCCCCAGTCCTAGTCTCTGACTAATATACCACACGGGCTTATATGTCTGCAACGTATTTGAAAGGGGGGGAAAGCCATGGAAATTGTGGACTCATCTATTTTGACAATTGTAAAATGTAAATCAGCAACCAATGTAGTCCATATTCTCTGCTACTCTCCAGTTGCTCCCAGTTTCACACACAACTTATTTATTTATTATTGCATTTCTATCCCACCCTCCCCGTGAATGGGCTCAGGGTGGCTTACAAACAAGGGCAACCATGTGCCAATATAAAACATTAAAAACAGAATAAAAACAACCATAATTAACAATGATAAAGTGCTCAATGATGTTCATCATGCAGATCGAATCAAGATGGTGACCTATAGATATTACCCAAAAGCCCGATTCAGCGGTACCAATCCATCGCGATACTGTGGCAAGATCTTTATAATGGGCCATCCCATAACCCCGTTGTTACCACAAAATAGCTGGTGGTATTTTTGTTACCACAAAATAGCTTAAACACTACAACCCCATGAAAAAGGTCATACCTTCCTCCATTGGCATGAAACACAACAGACTCTTTTCCAGTGCTTACACAGCCAGTGATAGTCTCCAGCATCCCAGAATTGACCATCTTGTACAAAAGTAAGCGTGTTTTAGGATCTACTGCTTTTTCCTGCAAAAGGAAGAAAAGTCTGTCGCTATTAACACCATATGTTTCTGAATATTTATATTTCATTATGTCTCCTAGTCAGTTTATTTCAACTGACAGCATTTTTGATTAATCTGCAAACATGTTAAATTAAGACCAGTTCATTCAGATGTTTTAAAGATAATCTCTTGCTGGATTTTCTCCACTGACTACTTCTCACATATACCTTCAGAGTGGAAACATAACATAGGCCCCGGTAACACGGAGCATTAGGGACGCTAGAGGGACGGAAGATAGGCGGATTTTCCGGGCGCGATCTCACCGCCACATCTGGGAAGCGTAGAGCTCCCGTGGCGCACCCGAGGCTTCCCCCCGAAGATGCGGGGTAAAAAACTAGTACCTCGGAGGTACTAGTTTCCGGAAACCGCGGGGCAAGGGCAGGCACCTGATCACGTTTCCGGTGGCATCCGGCCCCCCCCCATGTCCCGTCCCAAAAAGGCTATTTCCCCCCCCCCCCAAGTCTCCATGGATGTGCACAAGCACCCAACGGAGCATGCGAATACTTGGGTTAAAAGAAAAAACCCCTCCGATCTGCTTCTTTGCAGCGCCACAGGAGTGAGGTATGATCGGGGCTTCCGGTCTGGCTAAGATGGAGGACTGAAGCGTTTCGCGATCGTGCGAAGCGAGCGACGGCCACTTTTGACAGTTTGGGCAATATACAGCCCAACGCATCACTCCCCAGCGAGGGGGGGGGTGTGACCGGGGCCATAGCTCATCTCTTATCTCTCAAGGAATGCTACCTATAAAATCAGAGACAACCATACCAATCTACAATATCTTAGCTGAAACAACATGTTATTTCTAGCTTTCCTGTATAAACTGCTGAAAAGGATCTAGTTTTGCACGCAGCTCACTCAGGAAGTTTAACAATTTCCTGCATGGCTGACTGATGAGGACTTAAGACTTAGTGACTCTTTCCTATAACATAGTTCTAGCAACAATGTCATAATTCTAGCAACAAAATTCTAGCAGTCAGTAAGGTAACAAGTTAGGCTTGCAAAACAAAACAAGTTTACTAGTTCATTAAAAATGTTCTATATCTTGATGCAATGGTTTATTTCTGTTTTGTATAGAAAATAATAATTTTTTAAAAATGTTTTATATCAAAGTGTCACTGAGCAACTTGGACAGTGATTTTGAGGTATCAGCACAGTATTAATTCATGCCAAGTGTCATTACCCTGTAAAACTATGCAATTTTTTTCCATTTTGTTCAGTGCAAAACAGTAACTAAGACATACAGCAGTAGAATGCTCCTTCTTCTCATGAAGCCTGGCACTACGACGCTCCTCAGAGTATGCGTGCTGCTTTAAGGCATTGAAGACATGATTGGATAGTTTTA
Organism: Gekko japonicus; assembly: GCF_001447785.1. NCBI lineage: Eukaryota > Metazoa > Chordata > Lepidosauria > Squamata > Gekkonidae > Gekko > Gekko japonicus. The sequence goes on from NW_015174353.1 coordinate 161,878, forward strand.
GATCCATACCAATTCCATCACCAACTTGAAATTCAGGAGCAAACTGCAAAGAGACATGAAATTCAAAGACTGAGGTCATGTTTTCAAAAGCATCTGAATTATTTGTCAGAACAACTTGCTAAGAGGGGAGACCCTACACTAGTACTAATATGCTTACCGGTGTGATTTATCATATTTCTATCCTGCACTCCCTGCAAGGAGCTCAGACAGTAGACATATTTCTACACCAATCCAAAGATTATCAAGTCCAATACGATTTCTACAAAGTCAGGTTGGTTTTCTTGCTGATAATATTGGGGGAGGGACACCTTACTGTGAAACTGAAGTTAATTCTTGATGAAATACTGGGATCAGCTATGCTAGTGAGATAGTAAGCTGTGCTAGCTCTGTGCTGGAAGGTGCAGTGCTCCATGCAGTTCTTCCTTTCTGCTCCACTCCCTAAGAGGCAAAAGTATTTTAAAAACAAGCACATAGAAGAATTTTAAAGAGAAATATCTGTATTGGTTACTGCATAAGTGTTGGAAATCATTAACATGGGGCACAGAAGAAGAAGAAGAGATTGGATTTATACCCTGCCCTTCACTCGGAGTCTCAGAGCAGCTTACAAACTTCTTTCCCTTCCCCTCTCCACAACAGACACCCTGTGAGGTAGATGGGGCTGAGAGAGCTCTGAGAGAAACTGCCCTTTGAAGGACAGCTCTTGTCAGAACTATGGCTTGCCCAAGGTCATCCTGCAGCTGCAAGTGGAGAAGTGGAGAATCAAACCCAGTTCTCCCAGATTAGAGTTTGTGCACTTAACCACTACACCAAACTGGCTCTGTACACCAAACTGTACACCAAACAAGGGTCAGTGCTGCTTTTAAGTACTCCTTCCACTACAGTTACAGGTAGTGTCATGGGTTGGTCTTGACGAACTTGGTGCAGAACTTACATTTTCCATCCGAGCAGTATTCTTTCTTCCGCATACAACTTCATCATGTTTGGTAGTAATATCTTTTCCTTTTCCTATAAAGCCCTTTTTTGGAGTAGTAGTGGGTTTATCTAGAAATAATTTGAACACACGTTCTTATTCAGTAACTATAGCAGATATACGGTTTCATTATCTTGACTTGTGAGGCAGAAAAAAAACCAACCTCTAACCAGATGACCTTATATTAACATTTGTTTAACCAAGTCTTAGAAAGCATTCTGGATTACACTGTGGTCTCCTATTGTTGAATATTTGTCTACAACAAAGCTACTCCCCTCTAATCCTTATTATGGTAAAGTGTATCATTTGTAATAGTCTTTTCTATACAAAATGTTTTATACTCTTGGACAAAAAAAGAAAGCATTCTGGGATAGTAATCAGATTGATGCTATCAATTTCAGGCCTAGACAAAAACATAAGGTTAAAAGTCTGACAAAAGTCTGTTTTTATGCCTTGATTTGTCTATATGGTTTGATTTAGTATTAATAGTCTCCATGTCATTATTTTTGCTGTTTAGGAGCTGCCCTGAGCAGACCCCTGGAGAGGCAGCCTACATATTTTCTAAGTTAATAGTAAGCAAAGCTCCATTAAACACAAGGGCTTTTATTTAGCAAAATAATTTTAGGTGGGTAGCCGTGTTGGTTTGAAGCAGCAGAACAAAGTTTGAGTCTAGTGTGCACACGATGAAAATACAGTACCTGCTTCACAGTATGTTTGTTAAGTAACCTGAGACACGCCACTGACCTCAGTTCCTTATTTCACTGTCTTACAGGTTGAAATAATTACTGTAGAAGTGACAGACTTTATAAGGTATTAATCAAGACTCTACCTGCTCTATATGGATCATGCTGAGTATCCTGCCAGTCAACTTCATCTTCAGAGCTCTCACTGTCTTCAAAGGGATGCACCTTCCGATAGTTCTCAAAAGATATGGACACTTGAGAAACAAAAATACAAAGAGGTGTTTGACTACCATGTATTTCCCATGCCTCACACCTCTAAAAGTTGAGACAACAGGCAGAGTTATCCTAGCAAAGCAGTCATGACCAATAATGTTAACCTTTGCTGTCGCCATTGAACTTTTTCTCTTCACGGCGAAGTTGTGCATCGTACTCTCTGTCAAATTCCATTTGAAGCATCTGAGCCAGCATCAAATCACTAGAAGTGTCACTGTTCTCCCCAGTGATAAATGGTGCTTCAACAACCCTGGATATGATGGACAAGAGTAAAATGGTGTTAAAATGTCAAGGGACCAGCAATCTAGCCTTGCCATTATTATTGCAGGAAAATCCGCCTATCTTCCGTCTCTGTAGCGTGGCTAATGTTCCGTGTGACCGCAGCCAATGAATGACAAACTGAAAAGAAACTTCTGCTCTCAGAGAAAAACTTGACAACTCTTCTCTTAATTCAGTGGGAGGATCAGACTTTCTTTAGTAGAGTCCTAAATTAAGAGAGAGAGGGCCCACGTCTGCCATTAAATAAAATAACTTCCAGCCACTTGCCTCCTTTAGGGGTGGCAGGTGCAACATGGGCTCTGAATACCTTTAGCAGCTGCTTTATCTTCCTTCTCTGGATGAGGGAAAGTGAAGAAAGTCTTTCGAAGTGATACTCTCACTTATTGTGGCACCCCTTCGTTGTTGGGGGCTGTCTGATGTGAACCCCTGTGTTTCTTCCTGATAACAGAATATGCTGAACTGCTTCCTCATTTTGAGGAAGCCCTGCACTAAGTGTAAGAATAGGGACTGCCAACCTAGCCGCACCATCTGCTGCTTGTCACAGAAGAAGGAAGTTGATTCTGCTACTTTGTGTAGGTACCTAAGAAAAGAACACGTGGTGCAATTTATATGAAGCAAAATGATTCCTGACCCCTTCTACCATGCAGCATTGTTTCCACCTAGTACAAAGTATCTTCACAGCTCAGCATCCTTCCATACCAAGTGCCCTCTCCATGGGGTACTTTTGTTACCTTCTCTCCAACTTAAAAAAAAATGACAGGCAGGGTTAAGGCTGCCCTCTTTGCCTCAGGCACAGAAAAGCCTGGTCCAGCCCTTGTAGTGACCATTACAGCTATGTCAGCTAACTGAAATGACAACTTTCAGCCTGCACCAATGTATGTTTACTCAGGAGTTCCAGAGATTTAAAGTTGGACTTCCAAATCAGAATGCAAGGAAAATAAAGGAGTAACTCATCTGCTAAGTCTAAAGCATTTATAAACAAAGATGATCAACTTACGACACCACTTCTGGAAAAGCAGTGTTTTCTTCTTCCAACTGCAGCTCTTTAGCTAGTTGTTCACTCATGACATCAGCAAGGGAGCATGATATTGCGGTATTTTTAGGAGCTCCCCATGGACACTGCAACAACAAACAACAGATATTTTATATTTGACTTTTCCTTAAAATAATTTTTTTAATTATTGCATATTCCCTTGAATTGATATGCAGAAAACCAATTAAAGTTGTGTTACAGAAAAATTCCTTTATATGACACCTACTCATACTATTTTCAATACTGATAAACAAATTGCCAGTATTTCCAAAGAACCCTAATATAGGGAGCAATCCTGAGTGGATCTGCCTAGATCTATAGCAGACCTACTTTCCACTGAATAACATGGGTCTTAGAAGTAATGTTGTCATAGCTCTTTATTATCCAATACATTTAGAATTTTAAAGTCCTACTTTTTAAAATACCCAGTTCTTCAGCTGCGCCAGTTATAACTTGGTGACTGGTTAACTATGACTGCAATCCTAAGGGAACTTTCCTGGGAGTAAGCCCCACCAAGTGATAACTGGTGAAGCTGAAGAACTGGGAATTCTTAAAATTGGAAGTTCAGTTGGAAATTCATTAACACATCAAGAATTACAACTGCATCTCCTTTTGAAAAAACCTCTGCCACACTGATTTAAACTGAACATATTGGCCTACACAAGCTTGGACCAAACCTATTCAGCAACTGAAATTGCAAAAAGAATTGTTGAACAGTTAGATCTCCCTGTATGATTGGTTCACAAGTTGTAGAAAACAGACTGTAAACTGACTGCAGAAAACTGGACAACAGAATATTCCAAACTGATTTAGTGTACTAGAGTTAAAGAATAACTGATTAATTTCACATTTAACTTACTTGAAAAAACAACACCTTAGACTTGGGAGAAGAGGGGAGAATTTGGTTATGTTTTGCTTAAAACACATTTCAATTGCAGGATCTGGCCCTGTTAAGCATGGTGAGCACTAACATTAGAATCCTGTGTATCTTCACTAAAACAAGGGTACTAATTAGTAGTCTAGCTATTTGGCAGTGCTAACAATTAGCAGATTATAACTCAATTATAAAAGAACTCAGCAAACAAGTTTTAGAATTAACTTACTCAAAGTTCTGTCCCTTCATGACTTCAATTAGTACACGTTTTTGGTTCTACTAATTTTAAATTAACTATGATTGACTTTTTTTCTTATTTTGGACATCATCACCAGGGTATCCTCAACAATACACATTCATTTCTCCATAACTTCATGCACCTGATGAAGCATATTTTGCTGATGCTACAACAGAATACTTACAGAGCCAACCTAAAGAAAGCTGAATTTAGAAAGCTGTAAATTTTCTTCTCCTGCCAACCTAGCAGTTCGAAAGCAAGAAATTGCAAGTAGATAAATAGGTACCACTTCAGTGGGAAGGTAACAGCATTCCATGCGCCTTGGTGTTTAGTCATGCCGGCCACATGACCACGGAAACGTCTTCGGACAGCGCTGGCTCTTCGGCTTTGAAACGGAGATGAGCACCGCAACCCTAGAGTCGGATTTGACTGGCTTTCAAGCAAGGGCACCTTTACCTTTAAGTTTTCATAGGATGGCACTGTCAGCCCTTAATGCACTACTAGACTCTGTTCTTTTGCTGAAACAAATTAATTATCTCTCTTACAGTTCTCTTGTGGGTTTAAGTTGTGTGACAGGGAGAAATCCAAAAACAAAACTCCACCTACCACTACACCTCTATGCCCGACTAAACGTCACCTGATTATCACACTTGCATTCTATCAGAAAAAGGCAGCAATATTTCAGAAATAGGGTGTAAATACAAAGGCCAATACTTTCAGGACACAGAAACTGCACATCCAATTCTCGAACAAAATCCAATAGTCCCAAATCTTGAGGCCCGGTTTAGGGATACCTAAAGTGACATAGTTGTTTACGCTACTTCTGGGGTTGCAAAGATTATTCGCAATGAGTTTAACTTCTTGCTTTCTGATAAATCCCCTGAAATCACTGCACCTGTAGCCGAGTTCCTCTCACTTGTATGGAAGCTAAGGGCAAGAGTTTTTAACACTTAGTTCTTAATGTACAGTTTTACTCTGGGATGTTATTCTGAATTTATTGTTTTTGACCTTTCCCCCCTCTACTACTGTGGTATAAAACCCTCAGTTTTATCTTATTTTATCTTCCTGTAATATCATGCTATGCCAATAAAGGTCTATGATGATGATTTCTGGGGAGACACCATTTTTTAAATGCTCTCCCACATAACTTTCTAGAAGTTAAAAAAACCCAAAAAAACAAAGTACGATCCCTGCTGTGTTGATTTTCTAGGCGGAGAGAGTTTCTGTTTAGGTAAACAATGCGCCCTCCCGCCCAGCCCCGCCCCCCTCGTCATCCCCCCCCCATCACAGTCCGAGATGGGAGAGTCCATTTCACGGCAGGCCTCTATCATTTCACTCGCTTCCTACCTAGGCCAGATCGTGGGGTGGTGGGGAAGGGTTGCCAGGTCCCTCGAAGACACCGGCGTGGGGGTCGGGGGACGTTCTGGGACACCCCCACCCCTAACTGGGGAATGGCAACCCTGGGTGGGGGACCTTTCTGATTCTGCCTTTCCCTGAGTCACCCAAACCCCACTTTCCCCCCTTTACTCACTCACCTTGCTCTGAGGCCAAATGGGGGCCTGGCTCGCCTCGGCTGAGGGAGCAACAGCGGCGACTCCGACAGGTTCCATGTGAAGAACAAACAGGAAAGGACGCTGTGAAAAGAGAATGGAGAAGACGTAACCAGGAAGACCTGGCAAAACAAGAGCTTCTTCCGTCTTCTCCCCGGCTTGCCCCAGCTGCTCCCAGCCCCTGCTCGTCGGCGCCAGTAGCTCATTGGTCCCCGGAATGCACTTCCCTCCGTGCGTCACGATCACTTCCAGCGGAAATAGTCCTCCACCTCTTCTGGCTGGGGTAGGATGTGTCACAGAGCCTCGTTACCCTTCGCAGCTCTGGCTCTGCTGATAATTCCCTCCAGCACCACCACCTTTATATTCCCTTCTCCTACTGCTGTTTTCCCCTCCTCAGGAAAATATTCTTTAGGCTTCAATGACTTTCTTCCACTTTACACCGTGCACTGTATCTGATAGATTCTTTTGAACTATGGTGCTGGAGAAGACTCTTGAGAGTCCCTTGGACTGCAAGAAGATCAAATCAGTCAATCCTCAAAGAAATTAACGCTGACTGTTCCCTGGAAGGCCAGATAATGAATCTGAAGCTCAAATACTTTGGCCAACAAATGAGAAGGGAGCACTCACTGGAGAAGACCCTGATGCTGGGAAAGATTGAAGGTCAAAGAAGACGGGGACGGCAAAGGATGAGATGGTTAGACAGTGTCATAGATGCAATGAACATGAAGTTGAGCAAACTTCAGAGGACGGTGGAAGACTGGAAGGCCTGGCGTGATCTGGTTAATGGGGTCGTGAGGAGTCGGACTCAACTGTGCGACTGAACAACAACAACAACTGTATCTGAATAAGTGTACGTGTCCACGAAAGCTTATGCCTTGAATAAAACTTTGTTGGTCTCAAAGGTGCCACCGGACTCAAACTTTGTCCTGCTGCTTCAGACCAACAGGGCTACCCCACCTGAATCTGTCACTTAACCGTAGTGTAATCCTGTGCTCACTGGTTTCAGAGTAAATCCTAACAAAGGCCTCTTACTCAGCTCCTCTTTCAGATCAGTACCATGTCTTTTTCCTCTCAGGGACTTGCAAGGCCACAGGTCTCTCCTCTTAAGTTGTGATGGTTCTCCCTGAGGTAGGAAACAGTGTTTTGGAACTGAGTGCTCATGTTTGTCTATCACAGGCCAGACAAGGGGGTGACAGACTGAACACTAAAGGGGGTTGGGGGGTCTCAGCCTGTCCCAAACATATTGTCTGCTTAGCTTCCCTACATTTGTGGCAAAAGCATTTGCTACAAAGCCATTCCATTCTTGAAAACAAAAATCACAAACTGCAGGAAATAGATGCACTGGAAACTACAACAAAATGTTCCGTATTTGTATTAGCAAGGGGTAAAAATAATTTGTGTGAAGCGAACACTACAAAAACAGGTTTTTTCATGATTGTAAAATAGAATTATTAAACCTGTAACACCGGTAGTCCCATTAAAACACCCTCATTTTTGCTCCTTATCAACAGTTTAATAAAAATATTACTTTGAACTTACGGCTCAGACTTGTGAGTGAGAAACTTGGTTGCCTTGTTGCCATTAACCACTGACAGGACCCAGGGCCAAACTAGACATGATGGCATCCTGATTGGAAGATGTTCTAATTCAGCAGCTGTGCATTTGGCACCAGACACATGACTTTCATCTTTAGAGGCCTCACAAACATCTTTGTCTTGTGTCTATAGATCTTGCTTATTAACCTTCCTTTTCTTGGTCCAGTATTAACTTATTGGTTATCTTATTGTAATATGTATTATTGTTATGTGTACCTCAGTAGAAGAGGAAGAAGAGATTGGATTTATACCCCGCCCTTCACTTGGAGCCTCAGAGCGGCTTACAAACTCCTTTCCCTTCTCCTCCCCACAACAGACACCCTGTGAGGTGGGTGGGGCTGAGAGAACTCTGACACAAACTGCTCTTTTTCAAGGACAGCTGTGCCAGAGCTTGTGACTGACCCAAGGTCACATCAGCAGGTGCAAGTGGAGGAGTGGGGAATCAAACCCGGTTCTCCCAGATTAGAGTCCGCACACTTAACCACTACACCAAACTGGCTCTCTGTTTGACCTCTGAAGAAGACCCCAGTAGGGCGGAAACGTGTCAGGCCATGTGTATTGGCCCTTGTGTTTAGGCCAGTTGAACTTTTTAATGAGGCTTTCATTGGGCCCTTATATGTTTTTAACTATTTTTCTAATAAATACATGTATATTTGTATAAGTTTCAACTAGGTTTTTAATATTGGCCCTTTATCAGACTTCTTTCTGGCCCCTGCAAGGATGCCACCACCATTTTAAAGTCATTTAAAAATGCCACAAGGGCCCAGGCCTACACCTGATCAAGAACTGAAATGGCTTCACCCTCCCTGCAGCTGTTTCACCACTTGAAAAGGGGCAGGACAAAAGCACCGTGCTGTAGGCCTCACAGCATTTTAGAATATGACATTAAAATGGTGGCAGAGTCCCTGTGGTGGCCATAACGATGCTGCCATGTCTAGTTTGGCCCAAAGCTGGCAGGAGTCAAGCAAAAAAATTTATATACTTGCTCTCTACCCCCCCCAAGTTATGATAATAGTGTTGGTGCTGCTGAAAAACACATGGTGGCTGCAGTCACACAGAACGTTAGCCACGCCAGAGAGATGGAAGATAGGCGGATTTTCCGGGCGCGATCTCACCAGCACATCTGGGAAGCATAGCGCTCCCGTGGCTCAACCGAGGCTTCCCGCCAAAGACGCGCGACAAAAAACTAGTACCTCGGAGGTACTAGTTTCCAGAAACCGCGGGGCAAGGGCGGGCGTCTGATCGCGTTTCCGGTGGCATCCGGCACCTGCCCATGTCCCCTCGCAAAAAGCTTTTTCCCCCCCAAGTCTCCATGGATGCGCACAAGCACCCAACGGAGCATGCACATACTTCAGTGTACAGGGGAAAAAAACCTGTTTGCCCTGGAGGACGGCGAAGAGGCGACTGCTTGTCCAACCGTCCCCAGGAGCCGCACGGAAGACAGCTCAGAGTCGCCCAGAGCGGCGACCCCCCCCCTCCGGGGGACCTGCCTTTCGGTTTCATTGTCAGGACTCAAGCTCCCTCTTCCCCACCCCTTGGCCATGTCCATTTCTCCCTTCTCTTCCCACCAAGTGACCTTCTGGGACATGTAGTCCGTTTCAGCCGCTTCTTTGCCGCATGGTCGTGTGATCGGCACCTCCCCCCTATACACGGGACCTCCACGAGACGTCTGCTCGTGCAACTGCACGTTATTTTGCCCCGGGGCTAACAGCCACGCTTCCCCCACACACATTTTCCTGCCCGTGTGACCGGAACCGGTGATCGCCTTCCTTCATTGTACTCCATGGTTCATATGTGAAGTAGCCCTCTTGCCTTACTACATAATGGTAGTAAAGTACAATGAGTTAGGTATCTTCATTGGGCGTACTATCTCTGAAGTTCCTGTTCATGATCCCCCCTCCCCCAAATAACTTTCAGGGAGAAAGATTACATGATTTGGGCTTTGGGAAGTCCAAGTGTCAATGTGCTGTGTTCACCAGGTTCAACATGGCTCAGGCTGCTCTGCATAGTGGATTTTTTTCATGTACGAACCAGGACTATGTTACTACTTTACACATCAGTCCGCTAGATTTCATAAGTTTTCACACCTACATCACTGGCCCTAGAGGAATACAATACAAGTGTAACGAATTGCTGTGTAATCTGCAAATCGATGTGGGATGGCAATTACATACGTTTCTTGGCTTTGGTACTAGTTACCAGTGTACCTGCCAAAATAGGGCTTCCACTAAATGGTTAACCCTCAGATTGCCTTTGTGAGCATGCTTGTCTGATCACATGGGGTACCCTTCTTGGGACCCCTTCTCACAGTTACTTTTATGACATCAGAGCCGATACAGCACAGCTGCTTCCTGTACCACAAAGGTAAAATGAGTATTCTCTTGCCGTGATCATCACATTGCACATGTCCTCAAGCCCGTAGCTACGGTGGGGCTATTTGGGGCTCTGCCCCCTTTAATAAGGGACAGACCCACAAGATTTCCCTTGAAAATCTTTTAAAAAGGCATTTCCAGCACCCACTCAGTACATGTTGGATGCCATGTCTGCGCTGTGCACCCTCCTTCTGCCCCCCCAAATAAATTTTAAAAATTTGAAAGCCCCCCCCCAAATAAAATCCTAGGCATGGGCCCGCATGCCCTATATCAACATTGTCCCAGTTTGGGGGGGTGGGTGTTTGACAGTAGCATTAGAAAGACCTACAAGATGGCCTTTGCAGTAGTTCTCATGTAGCAATTACAGCAGCTAAAAAAGCTAACATAACAGGTTCTAGCTGATGCTGGTGTAGCTAACAATGTAGATACAATTGCTCCCGAATGCCCTTTTTCCTCCTGCAGATCCAAGAACACCCCCCTGGTTTGCCGAGCAGCTGGGGCAATGAAGTGGTTTGGCAGATGGCTGGAGTGCAAGTGGAGGTAAACTTGAAGTGAATGTGACCAGATGTGGTTGAGAGTGCATTATCACGCCCACTTTGTGGTGGTGATGGCAGTGCAGTAAACCCACGGGAACCCCCACCCAGGAGTCTGAGAGCGTCCTGCTGCTCAGTAAGAGTGGCAGGGAGGAAATGGGGGTGGGAACTGGCATCAAACAGAGTTTTGGTGGAATCCTAGAGTGTCACACCAATGTTCAGACAACTCTTCTTGGTTTGCGCCAGAAGTGATATTGTAGCAATGCTGCAGTGCTTGTTTTGCAATGTTGTGCCCCCCACAACTGCTTGGGGGGCAACACCATGGTTTCTACTATATTATGGTGTGGTGTGGTGTGGTGGAGTTTTTCCATGTTGTAAGAGTGTTGTTATCCTGGGCCCACAAGGGCCCTGGGTACTCTTTTACAATGCATTTTGCTGGCAAAAATTGCTCACAACTGCATTGACACTTCAGTCTCAGGTTGCCATTGGAGTGCAGCCTGGCCCTAGTTGTATGGACGAATTGAGGCCTGATGGTGAACAAGCTGCAGATAAGTATGCAGCCCACCTCATCTAGACTTGATGGTTTATCTAGATCCATATAGGGTTGCCATTTCTGGGTTGGGAAATTCCTGGAGATTTGGGGGTAGAGCCTAGGGAGGGCAGGGTTTAGGGAGGGGAGGGACCTCGGTAGGGTGTAATGCCATAGAGTTCACCTTCAGGAGCTCCCATTTCCTCCAGGGGAAGTGATCTCTGTAGCATGGAGATAATTTGCAGTTCTTGGAGATCTCCAGGCCCCACATGGGGGTTGAAAAACCTACCTAGGACCTCTTAGCAGCTTTTGATACCATTAACCATGGTATCCTGGAAAGACTCTGAGGTTAGGAGTAGCAGGCACTGGTTCTATACTTACGGGATTGGCTGACTCCAGAAGTGAGTTCTGGAGAACTACAGCTCAGCGCCATGGCATTTATATTATGGGGTCCTACATGGTTCCACCTTGTCTCTCATGCTGTTCGATATCTTTATGAAACTTCTGGGAGAGATCATCAGTGGATTTGGAATAAGGTGACACTGAGTCAGGTGGATCTGTGGAAATCCTGAACAGACGCCTGGAGATGGTAATGGGATGGATGAGGGTCTATAAAATGAAGCCCAGTCCAGAAAAGACTGAGGTGCTATTGGCCAATGATAAAGCTGCTCGGCCTGCCCTGGAGATTGTTACACATCCCCTGAAGGAGTGGGTTCACATCCAGAGAGTGCTGCTCGATCCTGATCTACAGCTGGAGGTTCATATCTCCTCCATGCACATATCACCTTTTGTCAGCATCGGCTGATACACCAGCTACAGTCCTTCCTTGAGAAGCATGATCTGGCCACAGTGATCCATGTGACTTCAGCCAGTCCAAAATGCAGCAGTCAGGCCTAGGGTTGCCAGGTCCAACCCAGTGGGAGATTGAGAGTTAGACATGGGGTGGTCATTCGCGACAAGGTGAAATCACTTATGGGAAAGACATCACACCCCTCTAGGAATTGCCACAAACTCTATGGTTAAACCTTTCTAGGAATTACTAAAAACTATAGTTTTAACATACAGTTTCCAGTGATTCCTAGAGAGGCATGATGTCATACCATTGGCCTGATGGCCTTTTTTTAACAGCCAGGCCATTGTCAGGGGTGGAATACAGGGATAGTATTACCCCTTTGCTGAAAAATCTACACTGGCTGCCCATGTCTTTCCAGGATAACTCAAGGTGTTTGTTCTTATCTTTCAGTTCCTAAATAGTTTTGGACCTAAGTAGTTGAAAGACTGCCTCCTATACTGTCCAGCCTGACATAGGGTTGCTAACCTCCAAGTGGCAGCTGGAGATCTCTGGCTACTACAGTTGATCTCCAGATGACCAAGATCAGTTCTCCTGCTCATGTCCTTCCCCTCCCCACCTCAGGTTCTACCTCCAAAATCTCCAGGTATTTCCCAACCCAGGGCTGGCAACTCTAGCTCTCTATCACTTTTCCTGCAGAGGTGAGGTGGGTGGTGACCAGAGACAGGGTTTATTCCGTGATGGAACCCCATCAGTGGAATGCCCTTCCTCTTGAGGCTTACCTGGCACCAACTACTCTCTTTTAGTTGCCAGAATAAAACATTCCTTTTTACACAGACTTTCAGCTAGCAGTTAATGTTTCAAATTATTTTACAGTCTGTTCCAGCCTGTTCTATGAGACCCTTTTAAAGCTGTTAGAGGTTTTGTGCTGTCCTTACACTTTGGCTTGGTTTTTTAAATGCTGGTTTTAAAAATTATGTGCTAGTGGTTTGTTAATTTTAACTAAATGTATCTGTTGGTGACTCTAACATGGTGTAAGGGACTTCAAGCAGGTTTCCTGGAGAGGTGGCATAAAAATGTTCAAAATAAATAAATACATGTGATCAGTGAAGTCATGCTGTTGTGGTCTCCCTATTTTAATTAAATAATATGGAGCCAACTATGGGAATGCAGGTTTTCAGCATCTTCAATACCATCTCAGAATAAACAATGCAGTCTACTATTAACTACTACATCAACATGTGTTTCCTACAATATGGAAGGTTTCTTTGTTAGTGGCCCCACATCTGCCACAATTAATGGAACTAAGTTAAAACCACCACCAGATAAACTAATTGCCCTCCACTTTGGTATTTTCAAAATTACTAGTCTTAATGTGGAAAGTTATAGTAGCCACACAGCTACCAAAAGAAGCAAACATGCAGAGTACTTGGCATTAAATCAATCCTGTTCAATGATGTAACACTGAACCAGGTGTCTGACTGGTGCATAATGTAGCTTTTAGAAGTACTGATTACCCTTGAGTTAAAGCTAGGTGTGTGGGTCAAGGAAAACCCTTTCAATGGGCTTGCCAGCATTCTGTAAACTATCATCGCACCATGTAGAGCAGCACCATACAGAATACCACATGGTTGTGTCTTACTCCTTCAATATTGATATATTAGTCCAGAATTAGAGTTTCTGCTAGAATATAGCTATGTGGTGTTCTGAGGAACTGAAATATGTAGTGCTGGACAATCTGCACTTTTAAAAAGTTGTTGGTGTCAGTCTGTTCGGTATTATTATATAAAGAAAGATGTGGCATAGGTGTTTGTTCACCTCGGTGGTTGTGTTTGGCTTAATTACAGTGCATCATATAAAATACCAAAGAGATTGAAATTTTACAAGATTCGTGGAGTGTGCATATCTCCATATAAAAATCAATCCCGTTCATTTATTTAACTCTAAAAATCTGAACATGGAGATATAGCATATCGCCACTTAAAATAATGACTAAACGGAGGTTTCAGTTGTCAACTTTGAATATGTATCAGAGAGAGAGAGATGAGCAGATCATTATCTATAAAGTTTCTATTCCCTGAGAAAGTTATTTTCGAAGGGCACAAGGATAAAAAGCCGCGCTCCGATCGAGGCTTTTGTCTTCTCCCCTAGGGGAAGCGTTGCCCCTTTAAGAAGTAGCATTCTGTAAACTATCATCTCACCATGTAGAGCAGCACCATACAGAATTCCACATGGTTGTGTCTTACTCCTTCAGTATTGATATATTAGTCCAGAATTAGAGTTTCTGCTAGAATATAGCTATGTGGTGTTCTGAGGAACTGAAATATGTAGTGCTGGACAATCTGCACTTTTAAAGAGTTGTTGGTGTCAGTCTGTTCGGTATTATTATATAAAGAAAGATGTGGCATAGGTGTTTGTTCACCTCGGTGGTTGTGTTTGGCTTAATTACAGTGCATCATATAAAATACCAAAGAGATTGAAATTTTACAAGATTCGTGGAGTGTGCATATCTCCATATAAAAATCAATCCCGTTCATTTATTTAACTCTAAAAATCTGAACATGGAGATATAGCATATCGCCACTTAAAATAATGACTAAACGGAGGTTTCAGTTGTCAACTTTGAATATGTATCAGAGAGAGAGATGAGCAGATCATTATCTATAAAGTTTCTATTCCCTGAGAAAGTTATTTTCGAAGGGCACAGGGATAAAAAGCCGCGCTCCGATCGAGGCTTTTGTCCTCTTCCCTAGGGGAAGCGTTGCCCCTTTAAGAAGGCAGTTCCTCGGGCCCTTTCCTTGTGCTTATTGGAGCAGACACAAAAGCAACGTGTCCCTATCATGGCAGCCTCAGTCGATAGCCGGTTCTTGAGCTCGTAGCAAGAAGAAAGTGCCTTAACGGTTCCGTTTTCGGGCTGCGGGAATGCTTTGATAGATGCCTTTAAAGAGACCTGCAGTTGGTCTCACCTTCTGTTTACTCTACTTGACTTCTTATTTCACCAACAAGGTGAGGATGAGGAAACTGCCAGCTGTTTGGATTCGTTGAGCTGGCCAATATTTACACCTGGTTTTATATTACCTTACGATTCACTGTGCTCTAAGTGTAGCAGGACTAGGGCCCGGTAACTTCATATTTCTAGAGAAGGCAATTCAGGCTGCTCTTCATTGACTTTCCGTTCCTTTTTATGAGTCGAGTAGTCCTTTCTCGGAAGAACGTAAAACCGAATCGTTCTTTCATTCAACCTATTCTGAAGCCCTTCCTGTCTTTGGTAATTGGTATAAAATAACCGATTTGGTCACGTATCTCCTTCGAAAGGCAGAAGCAAATAAGTCTGCAACTGATCACTTACAAAGCTCTTCTAGAGACAGTAGGTATTGAGCCTCTTGTCCCAAGAGAACGGGGGGGGGGGGGGGGGGGGGCGGATACTGAACACCGTAGAAACACTTACTGAGGCTGTGGGAAATGATCCCCAAAATTAAAGTGATGACTTGCAATAAGCAGGTTATTTTGAGGGAAGAAGGAAAGACCTATACAGTATTTATGTGGGAATAGGGAATGTGCTAAATTACTACCTTTAAACACTATTTTGGAAATCTCCCTGAGAATCCTGTGAGCTAGAAAGTGGGGTTGTTGTTCAGTCGCACAGTCGAGTCCGACTCTTCGCGACCCCATGGATCAGCTCCCGCCAGGCTCTCCTGTCTTCCGCTGTCCTCTGAAGTTGGGGTAGAACTATTTTAAGTATAGATTCAGGTGGGTAGCTGTGTGGGTCTGAAGCAGCAGAACAAAGTCTGAGTCCAGTGGCACCTTTAAGACCAACAATGTTTTATTCAAGGTATAAGCTTTCGTGTGCATGTACACTTCTTCAGATACAATGAAATGGAAATCACCAGTCCATACATATTGTGTGTAAGCAGTAAATTAGCACTAAATTAGCATACAGCACAATGAAGATGTTTAACAGATTCAAGGACCAAACAGAAATAACAAGCTTAGTTTACATGGTTACCATTTGTTTGGGTTTAATTCTGGGGGGAAACAGTGAAGGAAATAAATACGTCAAAATTGGAGATTGATGGACAGATGTATCCTTAATGTCAAAGAAGAAGATGCTGTAAGGTCGCCTCCATGCTTGAGATGAGACGGCTGGAGCGTTAATGGCATGGCTTCAGATAAGTACTCTCAGCATTCCACAATTAAGGATATAAACTAAGCTTGTTATTTCTGTTTGGTCCTTGAATCTGTTAAACATCTTCATTGTGCTGTATGGTAATTCACTGCTTACCCTCTACCTGTATGTATGGACTGGTGATTTCCATTTCATTGTATCTGAAGAAGTGTGCATGCACACGAAAGTTTATAGCTTGAATAAAACTTTGTTGGTCTTAAATGTGACACTGGGCTCAAACTTTATTTTAAGTATAGATCACTGTTGTCTTAGACCAATTGTAGTTGGGAATGCCATTTGATTTTGAAGCTGTGATCCAAATGTATTTCTTATATGCTGAAGGCCTCCCCAAGTTTGGCTGATCTATGGACACTTATGTGTTTTGAATGTTCTATGTTTATATTATGTGGGAATGCAGCCAGGAAAAGGCTTTGTAATTGTAGAACGGCAGATACTGCTGCTCCAGGTGATGTCTTTTTCATGCAGTAATGAAGGCTATTTTGTGCCTGCCTGGATTTTCTCCACATTCATGTGTTTTGTAGTCACATTGCTATTCCAACATTAGTCATGTGGCTGTTTTTGGCCCCCATCTCTAGACATTTTTAAAAGACGCTGCAGGAATCATAATATTAAAAGCACACACACACCCTTCCTCAAGTGTGTGCTGACACCAGCATGTCTTCATGCCTGGAACACACACACTGGCTGTGATCACACTGGCAGCTTGGCGCGCGATATGGTGCTGCCTCTAATTGAACTGGGTTAAAGTGTAGTGGGATATATCAGTCACACAGCACACCCTGCTGTGGGTTACGCACAGAGACATCCCATGGTAAAGCCTCCACATTATTGTGGTACCTCAGCCACGGAGTGAACAGCAAAAAAAATCCAAAAACCATGTGTGTGCGTAGTGCGCATGCGCACACATGCGCACATAAGCAAGTCTTTTTTAAAACCGCCTCCGTAGCGGCAGAACGGATCTGCAGGCTCACACTGCCAAATCCGTTCTGTGCATGCTCCCCCGTGTTCAGATATACGGCCATGCGCAATGAATGCACAGGGAAACAAAAACACCACTTCGGAGGTGGTGACTTTTTAGCCCAGCTCCAAGTTGTTCTCTGACAGGGTGAGTATGCCCGGGGAACGCCTGACAGATGTGGTTGTGTGATCGTGCCCATTTAATCTGTTTGTAAAATGTACCTATATCGGGCCAAACTGCCAGTCTGAACACAACCACTGAACAGTCATGCCTGTGGTTTCTGTAAACATTACTTGTTTTGCTAGCACTGTTATTGCACAATGTCACTAATTTAGCATTTGTTTTCCAGTTTGTCTTGTCTGTCCTGAAATTCACCTACCCTACCCTTTTTCAAGGGTAAGTACAATTTCAAAAACAGATTTTTCTCCAATATGATTGTAATCACCATGTAACTATATCATGTAGTGGCTAATATAAATATCTTTATGTTAGCTAATAATGTGTCTGCATTTCCTTCTCTAGAAAGCGCACAGACAATGGTGTTGGTTAAATTGGATAGGAGTTGGTTATGGATAAGATAGTATAAAGAGGAATGTAAACTGAGGGCTGGGAATCTTCTTATCCTCACATAATAGATTTTTAAAAGACCAACTCTTAGAAATACTATTGCAGTGTGTCTTTTCTATTCTGTTATTTTCTTTTAGTATGCTTCTTTATTTTTTCTTGTGTGTATTATTTAGCACACCCTGTGGATGTTTCTGTTGTCCCCGGTCTTATCCACTCCAGTATTACTACTTTCCCTAACCTGCATCACTCAGGCTAGCTAATCTCATCAGATCTTGGAAGCTAAGTGGGGTTAGTGGGGCCCTGGTTAGAATTCAGATGGGAAGCCACCAAGGCATACCAGGGTCACTATGCAGAGGCGGGCAATGGCAAACCATCTCTGAATGTCTCTAGCTTTGAAACTCCTACAGGGTTTTGGTAAGTCAGCAGTGACTTAACAGCAAAAAACGAAAACAAAGAAACCCACAGATGTGGAATGGAACCAAGACAGGAATAGTAAATTGCTTAGAGTCGCCTAGTGAGTTCATGGCTGTGAGACTCGATCTCTCTGTTACACTTTTGTTCTGTCTTCCAAGGAACTTAGAACAGTGCATACGTCATTTACGTATCACCAACTCACAGCAGCTTTAAAACAACAAATAACTTACTTTTGAATTAGATATACAAGAAATGCAGTAAAGGGCTTCTTTGTCACTTGTGAAAATGGCCTTACACAGGGATCAGCGGTGGTTCAAGAATCTCTGCCCTGCTCAAGAGTTGATAAGCCTCCTTACCTTTTTGGTGTCCTGTCCTGTTTTCTTTTTTAAAAAATGGTGTGACAGGCTGCACAATAGGGCTTCCCAAAGATTACTTTCTCTTATGAGAGTTCAGCTACCATTTTGTTGCCCTGGCAACAAGCAACACAAAATGGTGGCTGAACTCTTGCAGAAATAAATTTGAGGAAGTTCGCAAACTAATTTTAAAGAAGCCTGAGGAAGTAAGGGATAAGGAAGAAATCTTTTCTTGTTTCTTGGGAGAGGCAGCAGGCAGACAGTTGGTTGGTAGTGGGCAAGGTAGAATACTGCCCCCCCAATCTATCTCCAAAGGCAACTGCCTCAATTCATCTTATTATAGAGTTGGCCCTAATGAGGAGAGTTGACTTAAGATCCTTTGATCTGAGTTGCAGGCATTGTAGCAGTGCAAAAAGACTTGGAACTGGATGCATCGTCCCCATTTCATTGGATGCTGTGTACTAGCACTTCAGAAACTGAAGTCACATCTTATTGTTTTTATGTTATGTTTTGGTGTATTGATTACATATTCTTCAAACATCCTTACTTATCAGCCTTAGAGTTGCCAGGTCCCTCCGGCCATCAGTGGGCATGGGGGGTAGGGTTGCCAGATCCGGGTTGAGAAATTCCTGGAGATTTGGGGATAGGGCCTGGAGAGGACAGGGATATAATGCCAGGGAGTCCACCTTTCAAAGCATCCTTTTTCTCCAGGGGAACTGCTCTGTGTAGTCTGGAGATGAGCTGTAATTTTGGGGGCTCCCCAGGTCCCACCTAGAGGCTGGCATCCATAGACTACCTGTACATTCTGGCACATGTCCCTGATAAATTACGTTCCATATTTTGTCCTTATTTTTCCTTTGGAGACATCTTGATGAAATGTTTGTGTGAGAGAATTATGATTATTCCAGGTTTGTCTCCTATACAGAGACCCAAGACATTAAATCTCTGCATCTTATGTCTTGGCTATGTATACATGTGGATAAATGCATGTACCATAAGTAAATAATGTTATAAATATTTAAATTATGAAATATTTATACCCCATCCTTCTCCTTCACAAGGGGCTCATGCAGTTCAGCTGTTGAGGTATAACATGAACTGTTGATAACACGGTAATAGTAACAACTGTATTTTTTTAGTAAATGTTGATCTAAAAGAACAGCCAGTTTCTTGCCTTTCACAGTGAAGAACAAGCTGTTGTCAAATAGATATAACTTGAGCCTTCACCAATATGTAACTGTGGATGAGGCCTGTAAAGTATGAGGACAGAAGGGTTCCATTGAAGCATATGAAATGTTAGAGAGTATGTAATTAGTGATGTTGCATTTTTAATACTGCTAATCCTCTGATTGAAGAGCCCAGAAGATCATCACTAGGTTTTTCCACATGGGGTTTTCCCATTAGTTTTGGTCCCATACTGCTTTGGTTTATCCCTGGATTTCTGCATACATTTTTGTGCCTTTAGTTTTCACTTCAGCTTTTGTGTGTGTGTGTGTGTGTGTGTCCCCCTTTCCAGGTTTTTTTCTGGTTCCATTGAGATCATTTTTACTCCAATCATTTTCTGGAAGCCAATTTTGAGTGGTCTTCTTCCTTGTGTGTCTCTGTCTTACCCACTCCCACCCACCTCCAGCCTACTTTTCAATGATTGGACTGTCACAATGATTGGACTGTCACAGTGGTCCTTCTCCTCCCACCTGCCTTGAAAACGATTTCATTTTTTAATTTTTTTTTAAAGGCACTAAAATATCAAGACTGATATCTGAAGAAGTGAGCAGTGTCTCACAAAAGCTCATGCCCTGCCACAAATTTTGTTAGTCTTTAAGGTGCTACTCTTGCTCTTTTCTACTGCTACAGACAGACCAACGTGGCAACCCATCTTGTTGTAGTGATAGTTTAAGCAGGTTCCCTTAATTCCCAGCTTTCCTTAAAGAAAGTCTCTAGTGCCTTTCCTCACAGAGATATGAAAAAGGCATATCTGCAAGGGAAGCAGCTCGAGACTTACTTTAAAAAAAATGGAAGCTGGGAATTCAGAGGACTTGCTTAAACGATCACTGCAACACTATGTCAGTATAGCAGTGTAAGCATGCACAAAAAAATTAAAAAGGGAGGTACTGTGATGCCACCAACGACACAGCACCCTCCCTTGAAAATACTAATTGTTTAAGACACATATGGAAGAAAAGAAATGGAAGAACCATGCTCAAACTGATTCCACTGCTTGTGGATTGACTGCCAAGAAAATCAGGAGTAAGTAGAGTGTGCGGAAAAGCCTATTTGTACATGTCCCTTTACGGGGGTGACTCTGTGGCTCAGAGGAGTGCGTCTGCTTGGCATGCAGGAGGTCCCAGGTTCAATCCCCAGCATCTCCGCTTTAAAGGATCTGGTAGCAGGTGATGTGAAAGACCTTTACCTAAGACCCTAGAAGGCCTCTGTCAGTCAGAGCAGACAATACTGGGCTTGACGGGCCAATGGTCTGATTCAGTATGAGGAAACTCAGTGTGCTCATGCAAATATCTCTTGATACATTCTGTATATTTACTCCACTGTGGGACCCCTTTCAGGTTGGGAAAACAGTGGTTGGGAGGGAGGCTTAAACAATCACCCTGACCCTTGAGCTGTGGTCCTAGTCTGCACTGGGGCTCCAAATGCTTGCTTGAAAAGAATTCTTGGAAACTGAACACAGAATGCCCAGCATTTTGGGCATATTGTTTTTAAAAATCTTTTTTGCAATTACAGATGGCAGGCACTAGTTGGTGGACTTCTGCTGCACATTTCCTGGAAGTGGGGCTGGGTGGAGATGAACAGCAGTTCAAGGTACAGTGGGATTGCAACACAATTTATTTGGAGTGTGCTGTGTTATTTTGATTACTCGCTGGTGGTATATGAATTAATTTCATCACTGATATTTGGCTCCCCAATCTGTCACTATTGCTGGAATATCTACGAAGCTTACATTTTGGAAGAAAAATGAAATAACCAGTTTTTTGTATGCCTGTCGTAACTGGAGTGAACACTTAATAAAAATTAGATCTGGATATTTTGTAGAGAATGAATAAATTGATGGAAAAATTCCAACAGCTTAGAACATTTTTTCCCCAATATTTACAGTCCACCTTTCTCACTGAGACTCAAGGTGGATTATATAGTGTAAGACGAACACGATCAACAGGATGGGACATCAAATTAACAGTGCAATAGGATTTGGACTTAAGAAATTTGAAACCGGAGCTGAAACAAAGCATAAGAATGTAAACACGACATGCTAAATTGGTGTAAAAAATACATCGTTGCAGCATATTTACAGTGATAGGTAGTAATACAGCAGTATAGGCCACAGTCCCCATTCCTTTACCAGTGCAACTTTCTGAAGCATTACATTAGATTAGAGCATCGTCATATTGCAATGCAAAAAGCCCTCTGGAATAATTCTGTTACGCATAGTTTGTGAAAGCCAAGGGAGTGGGAGTCTTCCTGACCTCATCAGGCAGAACATTTCATAAGGTGGGGGTCATAACAGGGAATTCATGAGTACAGGCGGTTATGGATTTTGCCTGTTTGTAGGGTGACACCTGCAGAAGGCCCGACTGAGATGAGCAAAGATGTTGTGGCAAAGTGTTAGGGAGAGAGGAAGTTCTGTGGATGTGAGGAATCAAGGCCATGAAGGGCATGGCATGTGATAGTCAGTACCTTGAATTGGGCCTGGTAACTGATGGGCATCCAGTGGAATGACTGCAGAATGGGAGTGAAAGGCATCCCATCCTTAACAGTACAAATGTTCCCTGGTCTTACAAATATGCAACGTTATTTTCTAAAATATGTAATGAAAAAATGCTCCCCCCGAGTTAATTTTGTCTACAGCAGTGCTAAATCACCCAACTATGGTATAAGACATCTGTGCTTCAAGAATTCCATGCACATTAGCATCAATACAGTGATTTTATTCATAGGGTAACAAGTGGTTGCATGTATAAAAAAAAAAGTAACGTGCGTATGGGTATATTAGTAAAACGAATGCAGCCCCAAAATGATGTTTTGTAGTGACAAAAGCACAGCTCGCTAACATAGTTTTAGATAAATACAGTTTAAAATGGTGTTATATTATGGCTGTGGTAGTCATGATTTTCTTTTGTAACTTCACTCCACTAGATGTCAGTCTAAGCAAAACTAACATAGCATGGAGTCCGTTCTTGCGGAGCTCACCTGAGTAAATGATAGGAAGCAAAGCATCCTTCGTAGAGCTAAGGGAATGGGGAGGAGCATATGGGAGGACCTGCTCTCAGACCACCAGGGCTTTAAAGATCAAGCATTTTGAACTGGGCTTGGAAACGAATAGGCAGCCAATGCTGTGAGGTCAGAACAGGAACAATATGCTCTCTGTTTCCCACCCCATCCAGTAAGTGGGCTGGATTTTTTTTCTTTGGCTGTAGCTTCGGAAATATCTTCAAAGGGAGCTGTGCATAGAGTATGTTGCA
Source organism: Gekko japonicus (assembly GCF_001447785.1). Taxonomy (NCBI): domain Eukaryota; kingdom Metazoa; phylum Chordata; class Lepidosauria; order Squamata; family Gekkonidae; genus Gekko; species Gekko japonicus. Next base: position 184,547 of record NW_015174353.1, read on the forward strand.
TTAATTGAAATGGGAGGTTATGAAACCATAGTTGACTGCAGCTGGATCCGTTAGCAAGAAGAAGGATTACAGCTTGTTCACCACAAACCTGGTAAATCACACTTTATGCCACTGCCAACACCATCTAAGAATCAGGCAGTGACTGCCAATGGAATCCTAAACCCATTCACTTCAGTGAACTTAGAAGGGTGTAACTGTGTTTTAGGATTGCACAGTGTGGGTATGTATGCACATTCGGGGGTGTACACATGTATGTTGAGGCTGACAATCCCTGAGGAGATGTATTTATTTAGTATATTTCCATGCTGCCTCTTCAGAGTCCTACTTGTGGTGGCTTACAATTACAACTGCATCACATTATTTAAAAACTAGTCATTGAACAGCATAAAAACTATCCCTATAACAGAGACCGAATGTGTCATGTTAATGCTTTTGTTTTCTTCCAGCTCTGTTTCAGATTCCTGCTTGGTTTCAGATGTCTGCATCAAATCCTATTGCATTGTTTACTGGATGTTCCATCCTCTTGATTGTGTTAACTTACACTGTGTAATTCATCATGAGTCTCAGTGAGAAAGGTGAACTATAAATAACTAAACTAGTAGGATAAAAGGATCCCTCAGATGGCCAAAAGCAGAAGAAAACTGGAGTAGTTTATTCTGTTTAAAATATTGAGAATAATTTCAGTGATACTGTAGGCAAAGGGTCAATAGAAGTCAAATTGATAGCATTACCTAGTGGCAAAGGCCAAGAAATTCTCATAAACACAGTTCCCTCCCAGATTCTTTTCCAGTAACCTTTTCGTTATTCTTCCTCACAGTAAACAGATAAGGCTTCAGATAATCTGGTCAATAACCTTAAATTGGTTTTAAACAGGGGTCTTTTCGTAGAAAAAGAGCTAGGGGAACTCATTAGCATAACTCATTAGCATATGCCACACCCCCTGACATCACCGGAAGTGTATCATAAGGCCACACCCCCTGACATCACCGGAAGTGTGTCATAAGGCCACACACCCCGCCCCCAACGATCCCGGCCGCCGGCGCTGGCCTTGCAGCTCCACTGCCGAGCCCCATGAGGGGCCCGTCGGTGGACCTGCAAGGCCGGCAGAAGTGCAAGGAAGCCCCGCGAAGGCCCTCCCTGGCCCCAGGCAGGCAGGGGTGGGGAGAGGCAGGGAGGAAGCAACTTACCCTCCCTCTTCTCCTGCCTCCTCCTGACTGAATGAGGGCCGGAAGCGGGGCGGCCAGAAACAGGGGGCGGGACTTCGTCGTGTGCCCCGCCCCCCGTACCTCACCCGTGGGAACTGCAATCCCCCCCGAAATGACCTCTGGTTTTAAATCAATTTAGTAGTTAGGACCTTACTCAAAGCTTTATGTTGATGCTGAGATCCTCCCCGCCGAGATCTTTTAACACCTTTGCAGAACAGAAATCTGCAAAATTTGTTTCGAGGAAGAGATAATAGTTAATCCGGTTGAGATTTGTAATATAGGCATGCCTCGCAGGCACAAACTATTGCACTTATCCCTACTCTCTGGTAATATGGCATTTTCTCTTCTTTGTGTGCCAAAGAATACACCAGAGGAATAGGGCTGGTTCAAGGTATTTTGTTGCCCCAAGGAATGTACACCCGGTTGCCTCCTTCTGTGCCACTGCTGGCTGAGTCCAAGAAGCCTTGCCCAATGCTCCCTGCACGGCCAGTGACTGAGAAGGTACCGAACCCTTGCAGTGCCTCAGCACCCTCCTTGCTGCCCCTCCCCAAGCAATCATGTGCCTGACTTGGTCCCAGAACTAGCCCTGCACAGGAATTTAGGAGCAGTCATTACAGAAGACTCTCTGCCTGACCATTGTATGGATTGGCATACAAGACTGTTGACTGCTGCTGAAGCATTTCCTGAAGCGTCAGACATTCTTTTCCAGCCCTGGAAAAAATCCCTCTTGGCAGGATGGAATTCTGTATTCACATCATGGGAACACTTCTGGCCTTTCCCATTGCATTTTGTATGACCACATTGGAGAGGCAAGCATTTCTGAGATTCCTCAAGCTTCACATTGTGGTCAGGGATCTCTGTTTACCATATTGATATCTTGTTCTTAAGCAGTAGGACTTTATTTTTATACAGCTGCTGCAGCTGAAGTGGTATTGCTTGTCTTAAGCAGGCAACTTTTATTTGAGGTCACCAGCAGTATAATCACAGTCATTGTCAATTTGATGCAGACAAGTTTCCATTAAGATCAGTGTCCTCAAAAGTGTTATTATGGCATACAAAAATAAACATCCACTTTGGCTTACAGTGTAAACAAGAAGTCAAAAGAAATTCCTGTATATTTTGTAATTTTCTGAATTGTTTATCAGGTGCTCAGCAAACCAAGGTCAAGATGTTATGAGAAATGATATGTGTGTCTGTTATCAGGCATGGATATTTTTCATCTTCGTTTTGTTGCAATGGCTGATTATAGTAATATAAATCACAATACATCATCACAATACATCACAATGTTCTTTTTTGAGAAACCACAATATTATATTTTAAGTGGAGGTGAAAGTAATTTGCATTTCTTGCCAGTAATATTTCTCTTGGGAAGAGGGGGCAGAAGATGGTAGGTAATACTTTGGCTACTTTCTTGTGCCATACTGGCCCACACCAGCTTACTTTCATCCCTACTTTAAAAACATCTTTAAAGGTTAAGGTTCCCTTGCTTGAAAGCCAATCGAGTCCGACTCTAGGGTTGCGATGCTCATCTCCGTTTCAAAGCCGAAGAGCCAGCGCTGTCCGAAGACATTTCCGTGATCATGTGGCCGGCATGTCTAAACACCAAGGCGCACGGGACACTGTTACCTTCCCACCAAAGTGGTACCTATTTATCTAGTTGAAATTTCTTGCTTTTGAACTGCTGGGTTGGCAGGAGCTGGAAATAGAGACGGGAGCTCACTCCATCATGCGGCAACTCGGGTCTTGAACTGCTGAACTACTGACCTTCCACAGCCTGCAGTTCAGCGTCTTAACCACTTGAGCCACCGCAGCTAAACATCTTTACAGACATATAATTGCCATAACCTCCCTGAGGAGGTAAAGTAGCTAGGGCATTGGATATATTCCTGGACATTCAAAACTTACAGTTTTTGAAAATTTATGTAACCAAATAACCACTGATAGTAAACATATTTGTAGTACAGTACTGGTAAGAGTAAGGGCCAGCTCAGATGTGACATTGGCCTTTCTGTTCTTATAACTTAGATATGTAAATAACAGGCTTGCTAGTCTCTGGCTGAGATCAGGATCATGATGCGGGGGTGGGGGGGGAGAGGCATGTAACCATCTCCCCTCATGCCATTTTCCCATCCTGAAACAGCTCTACATCTCTGCTGTTCGTCTTGTTGGGCCAAACACACAAGCCATCTGTGGGGCATATAGCAGTTCTGTGTTTCTGATCGAAGTCTGGAAGATGGCATGGAGTGGGGGGATAATTTCCTTCCCTTCATATTGCAATCTCAGTCGGAATCAGGGCCTACCCCCCAGCTCTTTTAAAAAGAAAAGTGCTTAGGAGCCCCAATTGCAGAACTCTGCATGATTTCTGCCTTAGTTCTGAGATGTGCATCTTGCAAAGCTCGCAACTTTCTCTGTGCTCATGCCTGACCAATGTGATAGCGCAGAGGGAAATACAGGATGAATGGGGTGGGTGAAGCAGCCGTGGCTGTTTCAGTCATCCATGTATAACCAGAGCCTGGTAAAATTATGATTGCATGCTCCATTGATTTTTTTACAGGGCTGAAGTAATCTCATGGCTTCCAGCTTCAGCACTTTTTGTGGGCAATATTTACTCAGGTTCCAGGGCACTATCCAGATTGGTAAGATGTATGCAAGTGAAATCTCACATGTGTTTGTTTCCTGTTACAAATCTAATGTTTCACTGCAAATAATATACTAGGATGAAGATCTTTCCTTTGTAAGACACTGAATTTGTGTGAATTCTAGGCATTTTCAAGGTAGAGGTGGCTCCCGTAAAAACTTGGATTTTCTGTGTTGGGTGCTAAGACATCTTGGGTTAACACTGTCTTGGAGCTGAATTTCTTGCCCCTTAGACGCCTCCTGCATTTTGCATCACATCATATAGTTTGTTATGAATAATGACACTCAGAGATTTTTAGGTAAGTCGAAGCACAGAAGAACTAAATGGTTTGACTCAGTATAAGGCATCTTCTGAAGACTAATAATTGTATTTCTAAAGTACCACAGATAGTCTTTGATAGATTCTGTGATCATTCCAACAAACAGGAAAGACAGAAAAGTGTTATCTTCCAATGTTCTGTCATAAGATCTCCTGTGCCTCCACTGAGAAAGGACTTCAGGGTCCAGCCTAAATGTTATGAGGGTTTGCGTTTTTATTTTTGCAGGAGACCGGGGCTATTTGCACATAAGCTGAGCACTTTCTTTGTTTCTGCTGAGCTATATTTGGGTTCTGGCTGGCAGGAATATTGGCAATCATTCTTCTAAGCTTGCATGTGATCTGTAAGGTGGTTTTCACACAGGCTCAGGCTTGTGAGGTTTCCCCCTGCTGATGTGACTGCCGATACAGCCCAATGGCCCCATTGCAGGTTTCCCAGAAGTTTCCTGCCCTAGTCCCCTGGCAGTGGCCATACCTCTCCACTGAGGATTTTTCAGTTTTGTTATAAAGGAATTGAATATTGTTATATTTATATACTGGTTTAACAATATTTGTAACAGGTTCTCTGAATTCTTAGATTTCATTTTTTTTAAAGGTAAATCTATTCCCTGACATTGTTGAGATGTGCCTTTCTCCTTATATCTCTGTACCAAAAAGGACTAGAGACCTACTTTTTTAAAAAACAAAAGTTGACAATCCAGAGAACTTGTTATATTTAGTGCTTTAAAGGTTTATAATGATATGAAATCACTGATTTAAAAAAAGAACAAAGAAAAGTCCCCAGTGGGAGGGGATGGCCACTGCCAGGGGAAAGAGGCAGGGATCCTGTGGGGGGACTGGCCATCTGGAAGCCTCTTTGCCACTGTGCACTAGCAACTGGGAAACCACACGAGCAGAGGTCATTTCAGGGGGGAACGCGGGGGAATGCTGTTCCCCCGGGTGAGGTACCGGGGGCGGGGCACATGATAAAGCCCCGCCCCCTGCTTCCGGCCCTCATTCAGCCAGGAGGAGGCAGGAGAAGAGGGAGGGTAAGTTGCTTCCTCCCTGCCTCTCCCCACCCCTGCCTGCCTGGGGCCAGGGAGGGCCTTCGCAGGGCTTCCTTGCGTTATGCTAATGAGTTCCCCTAGCTCTTTTTCTACGAAATGACCCCTGCACACGAGCCTGTTCCCATGTGGAAACCACCTACTTCTCTGCTTGTGTATGAGATAAATCTGGTAAATGAAAGAGATCGTGATTTACAGGGCTAAACTTCTGGATCTAACCTTGCTTAGCCCAAACAGAGTTCATTGTTTATTTCTTTACAAGTTCTAAAATGAAAATAATAGTGGTGGAACAGTGTGCAGCCAGTGTTTGTTCCTTTTCTCTCCTTCCAGTTACCTTGGGAATTAGAATATCAGCATCACAGATCCACTGAGAGTGAACAGGGGACATTAGTTCATGTGCCGTTGATTTATATCCCAAACTTTCTTTTCTCCAGCTCCAACTTTTGCCTGTGTGATCTAGCTTCAGCGGAGCTGTGAATCTGTATATGCTGCATTATGTCACACAGGGCATTGGTACATAAGGTCACGAAAATATAATTCCTAGATGAGCACTGAATTGGTTATTGCTGCTTCCATCAAGTAACACTTGATTAAGAAGAATTTCATTATCCTGATGGTGGAGTTTGGGTTTTGTTTGTTTATTATTTATTTAAGTAGAAAGTAAGATTGCTTTCACACACATTGGATAATGCACTCTTAATGTACTATAGCAATTGTTTGCAGCTGGATTTTCCTGTTTCACACAGAGATATCCAGTTGCAAACAATTGCTGTAGTGCATCGAGACGAGAGTGTATTATCCAATATGCATGAAAGAAGCCTACATTTGTGACCCAAGACAAAGGCATTATTCTGTAAATAACTAGGGGTGGGTGTAAACATGGAAGCCAAATAATGATGTGCACTGAATGAGCTGGGTTCAAATGCCTGCTTAGCTCACTAGATAGTCTCTTTCAGGTCACTTACTTTTAAACAGGACCTCAAGGGTATGAATGACTTAGGTCCATGGAACATTTTGTGTGTTTGATCATCATAGATGCATATATCCAATTTCCCGTTTCTCCTTCTAAGAATCTAAAGCTGGAATTGAAGGGAGAATTTCTAGCTCTAACTTAGGGATGCATTGGAAAGCTGTTGGAATGGGGGTGATGGGAACGTGCTTATGCTGGCTGGCCTAAGGTATTGAGCTTCCTTTAGTAAAGACCAAAACCACTGAAAAATATCATCAGAGACAATAAACATCTGGTGAAGGTTAGCTGAGCTGGGCATTCTGGAGCCATTGTTGGCAGCAGAACACATTTCTCTTGGCTCTAAAAGCCAATAGGGATAAGGGAGGGGACAGGGGTGCATATGTATATATGTGTGTAAACTTGGCTACAGAAAAGGAAGAATGTAAATTCTGGTGTCAGCTTTCTTTGGATAGCATTATTTGTAGTGTTTCCTATTATTGTTCTGTACCTCAAGAGGCCCATATTAGAAGAGGTTTTTAAAAAACTTTCTCACTCAGCAGCAGAAGTGGCAAACTGCCCAGTGGTAGAACTAGGAATTGTTCTTTGTTTTTTAGAAAATTGGTTGACAGCTTCTGACTGTGTGCCTTGTTCAACTGCTTGCTTAACACGGTTTCTTGCAAGTTCTTAAGTGTTTCAGAAGAGCCTTACATAGTTACTGTGTTTTTAGATCAAAATAATTTAAGGCCTACTAATATGTTCCTTCTTACGTTCATATTCTATAGGGAAAATGAGAACAAGGGCAGAACTACACATTGCGTTGAGTTCTGTGATCATTTTTAAAGATTTTCTTTTCTTTTCCAGGTGCAACCGCGGGGGCTTGTTTTTGGTGGGAAGGGTTACCAATCTCAGGATTGGGCCTAGAGTTCTCCTAGAATTACAGCTGATATTCAGACTACCCAGAACAGTTTCCCTGGAGGAAATGACAGCATCAGAGTGAGGTCACTTCCGCACTTTCGTTTTTGTCACTCATTTGTCCCTATTGCCTCAAGGTGTTTCCCCCCAATGTGTTTTGCTTTCTCTAGTATACCCAGAGGGAGCAAAACACGCGTGGAAAAGGGGGGGTGGACACCCAAGGGACCCAAAGCAATAGGGAAAAATAACAACAGTGAAAGTGTGGAAGTGGCCACTATGGCTTCACATCCCTGTTGAGTTCTTCCTATCCCCAGACTCTGTCCTCCCTAGGCCCCTCCCCCAAATGTTCAGTAATTTCTTAAGGCATTCGTAACCCTCTTGGAATGGGAGAATGGTGTGGGGAAGGGGAGGAGGCTTTTTCTTCTATTGATGTTTCCCAGGTGTTTTGTTTTTTTAAAGAGGTGTCGGAACTCTCAAGAGGGAAATGAAGTTTTCAGTCTGTATACTAAAAACTCGTAAATTTTTAAACATTTTAAAAATAATTTTGTCAAAGAGGTTCTGGAACTCTGCTCTGGCACATTCCCCCAGGAAAAAAGCTCTGATGTTTCCCAATGAAAACTGCCTCCCTACAATTTTTTTAACAGCAGGAGTCAAACAACTCAGGGATGTTGTTTTTCAGCAAGAAAATAGCAGAGGGGGGAAATCTTATCTATGCCTGCACCATTTTCCCTCTCCAAAAGCAGCACCAACAAATTGTATTAGAAAGAGACAACAAAAGGTCTTAAAATGATTACAGGTCTAAATGTAATGTGTAGTTCAGGCCTAATACAATTGTAAATACAAATAGTTTAATATATATTCAGTGCCCAGAATCTGTCAGAAGCAAAGCCTGATAATAGCTGAGCAAAATATGGTTTCAGCAGATTGTATCCTACCACACCACACAGGTAATGATGATGCCTTCTGTTAATGCAAGGATCCTTCCATTGACAGAAATGCTTCTATGGGTGGGTTCAGACGGGCCATTTGAGCCGGTATACATGCCAGTTAGAAACGGACTACTTATGCGCGATCACACAGCCAACATCTGCCTCCCGTCCCTAGCCGTTGCCAACCGGCTCAAACACCCTTTAAATTGGAGTATTCTTCTACCAGGTCCCCAAGTGGTGTTTTCCTGGTGCTCCGGGTCTAGCCGCATTTTCCTGCTGTGTGATCGCGCCTCCACCAGTGTAGAGCTACTTCCGATCGGAAGCCCGAGGCTTCCGCTTTTCGGCCGCCATTTTTTTGGTGTGTGTCGGCAAAATGTACTTGGGCGAAGTTTCGCCCCGGCGTTAATAAAACAAATTAAAAAATGGTGCCTAGTCTTAGGCTTTAGACGAGTCCAGGACCTCACGGAGGCCAGTTTCGCTGTAAAAGTTTCAAGGGAAGTCCTCGCTTCAGGGCATTCTTTTTGGGATAATTTGTTCTGCGCATGCACAAACTGTGAAAAATAAAAAAATAAAAACCGCTGACGCATGCTGCTGTGTGACGCATGTACTGTGCTGCGAGAGAGGGTAATGTGACCGTGCTTGTCCCAGATCAAATACAATCCGATTGGAACCGGAGCAATTTAAACTGCTCCGGCACGCCGTCTGACCGCACCCTATCACTGGCAGAAGATTCTGTGTGCTTGAGGAAAGTTCCACTACTAGCAAATAGCTCTGTGGGATCCAGCCTGAATACATTCCAGAGCTCTGGTAGTTTGAAGGCATCAAAAGGAGTACCAGATCTCCTATATGAGCATTATGGATGATTCTGGTGATATACAGGATGGCATCGCCCGCTCACCCCTGTGATGACTTGCTAGCCTCTGGGTTTAGCAGAAAGCGCACAAGAATACATGACTTACTATCACACGGTCACACGGGCCGGATATCGCGGGGGGGGGAAGCGTGACTAATTGCCCCAGAGGAAACTAACGTGCGGCTGCCTGAGTACACATCCCAGTCGAGGTCCTGTGGGTCGGGGGAAATGACGATCAGACGGGTATCCTGCAGCGCAGCACAGAAGCCGCGCCGCGCGATCGCACTAGCAATCACTCTTTGTGCGCATGCGCTGTTGGGCGCTGTTGCGCAACCTGCGGAGACGAACAGCAGCGGGCACCGGATGCCACGTAAGTCCACTGGGAACGCGATCAGACGCCCGCCCTTGGCCCACGGTTTCAGGAAACTAGTACCTCACAGGTACTAGTTTTTAATCTCTGCACCTTCGGCGGGGAGCCACGGGTTCACCACGGGAGCACTGCGCTTCCCAGATGTTGGGGTGAGATCGCGCCTTGAAAATCCGCGGGACTCCCGTGCCTCTCCCGCAGCAACGTTACCGTGTGACCGGGGCCTATGCTATTTATAATGCTTAACCTCCAAAATCAGATTTTTAAAATAGAAAAGCAGTCTTTAATGAAATGTTTTATAGATAGTCATGATTCAGTTTTAATATATTATGTGTTAAGTCACATTTCATTTTAAATCAGAAAGAGACACTTTCCCTGCCCAGTGGTGTAGTTTTTGTCCTGTTTGTCTTTCTTTTCTATGACATATGGGCATTGCAGACCTTTAAATCTGCTTAGCTCAACTAAAAGCTAAGCAGAATCTTAGGGTAGATGAAAGCAGTAAGTCTGTGTATGCTTATTTGGAAATAAGTCCTATTAAACCAAGCAGGGAATAAGGATGAGTAGGGTTGGGCTGTGTCAGTAGGGCATATTTATTTTGTGATGTTGCTTGTTAACCAAAACCCCTTTAAAACTAGTAATATTCATAAAAGGCACTAGGGAGCCACCCAGGGTCCTGCCAATTAATGCTGCATTCTCTTTCTGGCCACTTTACCCGTATAATGGATATGTTGCTGCTGCAGCTCTAGTGTCAGTATCCCCTGCTGTACTGGCACAGCATCTTGAACCAAGGTGGTGGCACTGTCCCAGTCCAGTTAGTCACCCGAGTGCAGCTGTTTCTGCATCCAGTCCTAACACTCTTCATGAACAATTTGGCGGCTGTAAACGCAAAGCTTGTTGTCAGCTCTGCAGCTGCCATGGACTGGGGTGTGTATGTGCTGAACACTGGATAAATTGCCTCTGTCTGTTTCTCAGGAATGTTTAGTTTCACTTCTCCCTGCATCCTTATTGCCCGTTAGTCTGAGTTGGTGAGCTTGGTACCTTGTTTCTCCTTCTCCCTGGGAATGCTTACCTGTTAGCTTAGGCGGGCTTTTGCATGACGCCTGATTGGCCCCCAACCACCCACTGACCCTTTTGATTCCTGTACATCACTAGCCTGCTCATGCTTGCTTTTAGTTCTGACAATGAATATATGCTCAGAAGATCTGCCTTTACTGTACTCAATAAACATAAACCTCTTGAAGGAATGTTGTTGAGAACTGATTGCTGCAGGACTCTGACACTTGTAACATACTACTGTTACCCGTAGTAGGAAAAATGTTCAGAGGGTAGCCATGTTGTTCTACAGTAGAACAGCTACATCTGAGTCCAGTATCTGATGGTATCTGTCAAAAGCAGATACCTAGAAAATCTTGTTGGTCTCTTGAGATGCTACTGGACTTGAATCTAGGGAACATTGTGGGATTTTATCATATAGATTAAAGATAAACTTGTATGCCTTTGGGGTTTTAGAGCGTTATTATATTCAAGTGACATGTAAGAATAGGCTCAATATTAAAACAAAATTGGGCCATTCTAATCAGTAGTAGGTGTATTTTACAATTGGCTAGAAAGATTTGCCTTCTTACATTCTAAATGTATTTTTCTTTCTCTGATGTTATATGTGGGGAGTGTCCAGAAAACCTATGATCCTACTGAGAAAGATTCCAGTGGCAAATACAGGAGGAGAAATAGCTTCATAAATTTTGTAGTTCCAGTGATACGCATTTCATTGTTAGGCTATATCACTTTTATTGCTGCTTCTAGGGATAGCTCTAGGCACTCGTGTTTCTGTGACAGAGCACATACTTTGCGCCAACAAATGTCATGTCTCCAATCCTGTGTCAGCTATTCATAAGATAAATGGAACCACAGCCTCTTTGGTATGTTTGGAAATGCCTGCTTTCTAGTATTAGCACAGAAAGAAAAATGTGCAGCATACTTCAGCAAATATGCGGTGCTAATCTTGTTGGTCACATTTTCTTCCCTGGCAGCCAATTCCTATCTTTCTTACTTTACACAATGCTGCAGAAGTTATTACCTGTGGAATCGAGAAGTTTGTGCAGAAAGAGGTACAGTGAAGCTAATTTCCTGGAATGTAAGCAGCAGCCTCTGAAAGGGTTTTGTAAGCAGTCCGCTGTGCTTTCACAGATTACCAGCTAATTCATTTTCTGGATTATTTTCAGACATGCATTTTCAAAAAGTATGGCTATTAGGCTTTTAATTCAGGAGCTATGTTAACATTTTATTGTCTGTTTTTTAGCCTGAGAACTATTTTCTGAGATTTTTTTTAAAAGATGCCCAGTGTTTTTATGCCATTTTAATGCTCTGGCTGGTTTTCAATACTGGGATTTTAATAACTTTTAATGTTTTATGTTTTTACTATGTTCTATTTTGTAAGCTGCCTTGAGCAGGTTCTCTGAAGAGGCAGTATAGACATTTTCTGAATAAATGAATAGATGTGTATATATGTGTATATATGTTCCCCCCTTGAGTCCCCCTAGCTCTTTTTCTACGAAATGACCCCTGTGTGTAGCTCACTGTCCCAGTACACAAGGAAGTTTATCATGATTTTGGTTCCCTGCACTGAGCATGGGCTATCTTAGCTTTCTTGAAAGGACTTGCCATCTATGCAGAAACACTAAATTGATGAATAAATGAATAGATGTGTATATATGTTCCCCTTTGGGCATTCCCACTTTGCATACCAGGAGAGTACACCACACATGATCGCTGTGATAGTGTGTTCATCATTTTGTGTGAATAGCGCAACATGTATATTTTCAGCTTTAGTGTGCATGAACAGTGTGTGAATTTCTGTATACTAACGCTGATTCACACAAAATGGTGGGCATGCATATCAGTAGGATGTATGTAGCTCACTGTCCCAGTACACAAGGAAGTTTATCATGATTTTGGTTCCCTGCACTGAGCATGGGCTATCTTAGCTTTCTTGAAAGGACTTGCCATCTATGCAGAAACACTAAATTGAGGGTCAAATTAGAGTCTACTAGATAATAATTGGAACGTGGCAGCTGCAGGGATCCTGACTCATATTGGGGCTGTGGCACTCGGGAAAGTTTAACCCTCCCCTCATGATGCTCTCCTCTCCTCAAATGGCCCTCTGGAGCTGCTGTTTGCCCCACTGAGGTAGATGTATAGATTGCCTAAGAACTGTTATATAAGACGTTTAGAAAGCTGCTCAATGTTTTAATGCAATTTTTATTATTCCTACATTGGGGTACATAGCAGCTCTGGGGGGCTGTTTGCTTGGAAAATGGTATGTGTGGTGTGTGTGAGGTTTATCCCCCTTTCGCTATACAACAGTTCTGAAATGTTCTTATCCTCCCTACCCTGACTGTCATTACAAATGAAAACCATGAATCCATTCATGGGTTTTGTTGGGTCCTGAGAAATTGCCTGGATGTTCCTTGAGAGAAGCAAAGTAGGAAAGCTATACAATTTTTAAATTACATTTAAATACCTTGCATTTTAGACCAGGGCACAACATAGAAACTATTTCAAGGTGAGTTCCCTATTTTTCTACTTGTACCACAATAATATGAGCCTTGTTTGGAACATTTTAAATCAACTTAGTATAGATGTATAAATAATAATTTAGTTTTCTTTCAGTTAGGTCTGTTTGTCCTTCTGGCATCTTTATTGCAATTTATTTTCCTTTTTTGCAGCAAATCTCTCTGCTAAAAATCAGTAGGTAAGTTCCTTAACATTTCTGAAAGGTGTATGCTCAAGGAATCCTGCTGGGAGTCTGGCTTCCTATAACGAGTATTTGTGCTAGGCCTGCTTGCCTGTCCCAGTTTCTTCTCACATCCTGGCATTAAAGGAGTCTAGGACTGCGATCATACGCACAATTAGACCCACCATAGGTGCGAATGCTGGGCGGATTTAAAGGGTAAAATCAGACAACAGCATCTGGGAAGTGCCGTGCAGCCGTCGGCAACCCATTCTGCTCCGCCGCAGAAGCGGAGTAAACAGGCACTGGAGAAAATCTAGTAGTAAACGGGTTGCCACGGGCCATGGACGGACTTTCCCATGTCTGATCGCTCCAGGGTGCTCTCATGGTGTCAGGATGGTCTGATCAGGCCATCCCGACTCTGTGCCGTTGTTCCCCCCACTTCGCAGTATGCGCATCATCACAAACTCCATAGGGAGTCCTCGGTGCAGAGGTGTGATTCATCGATCCCTTGGTTAAGTGCATGGGGAAAAACCGGCACAAAAAACCCCCGACTCACCCGCAGTTGCGTCTGATCACACACTGACAGACTGCACCCGCAGCTTCAAAGGGAGGTGTGATCATGCAATTGTGGGTCAAATTCCTCTGGAGGAAACAGCCTCACCCCTCCCCCTTTTTCTGGTCCGTGTGACTGCAACCTAGTAAGTATGTTCCCCAACTCTGGAATAAACTGTGGCAGTTGACATTGGGTGGGAGTGGAGCTGTTGGAATAGAAAGGAGAACAACAAAAGCAGGTGGTGATGTTGTAAGAAAGTGGGGGAAGATCAATAATGCATGTCTTTTGTAGCTCTTTACCTAGGGAGCATTTCAATAATGTGTCAACCTCTTATGTCTTTGACCCTGACTGTTCTCTGCCAACATGTGAAATGGAAATGTATCATTCCTCTGAAATACATGGCTCTGAACTGCAGTCTCATGGATTTTTTTCCGCACAGAGTGCTGATCCTTCTGGTAGCAGCAGGGTGCCTTCCTTTCTGTGACCCACAGGTAGGTAGGTTATTTCAGAACAAACTCCAACCTTGCTATGAAAAGGCCCATTCATATGTCAGGCCTTGAAAGTAACCTTGCAATTGTAGCCTGATAAAATTCACCAAAAGGTGTGGAACAAGTCTTTTCCCTTGATCATTGTTTTCTATTGAGAAGGAAAAATTGAAGGAAGCGATGAAGAGAAGAAAAAATTCAAGAGAGTATCTGAGCCTGCATTTATTAAAATGAAGTCAGTCATGCATGCATGGAGTGATTAAGAAAAAACAGGTTGCTTACCTGCAACTGGTGATCTTCGAGTGGTCATCTGTGCATTCACACCCATGGGATACAGTGCGCCTGCGCTGGATTGATCGGCATTGTAGCAAGCTCTTAATGGATTTTCGCGCCCAGACCTCAGGCATGCGCAGGAACCCCACCACGCATGCCCAGAGGGGTGGACGTGGACATCCCACTAGTTCCTTCAAACCGCCGCAAATCAACCCCTATGAAAAATGTAGAAGCTGACAGCAGCGGGGAAGGAGGGCGGGTGGTGTGAATGCACAGATGACCACTCGAAGATCACCAGTTGCAGGTAAGCAACCTGTTTATCTTCAACGTGGTCTCTGTGCTTCACACCCATGGGAGATTAGCGAGCAGTGGCCTACCTGGAGGAGGGTGCTGGCAGGTCATTAACTGCGAAGCCGAGGATAAGATGTGACGTCCCATGTTGGTACGAGAGTTATTTCGGACATCTAGGGTGTAGGGCCTTATGAATGCATTAGGCGTAGCCCACGTAGCGGCTCTGCAAATGTCCATTAGGGGAACTCCCTGGAGGAAGGCAGTTGAGGCTGCAACAGCTCGGGTTGAATGAGCCTTGATAGGGCCAGGCAATGGCTGCTTAGCGATAAGGTAGCAGAGGTGGATGAGACCTACAATCCACCTTGATAAACGCTGAGCCGTGATGCGCGTTCCCAGCCTTGCTGGTGCATAGGAGACGAACAGTTGACAGTCACGTCTCATTGGGCAGGTTCTGTTTAGGTAGAACAGAAGCGCACGTTTCGTGTCCGAAGTGTGTAACTGCCTTTCCTCTGGGGATGTCAGAGCAGGGAAGAAATCCGGGAGGAAGACCTCTGCCTGTAGGTGAAATTCTACCTTTGGCAGGAACGAGATGTCAGGTACAAGGCGGACGCCATCTGGCAAAAATGACAAGGAGTGTCATGTCTGAAAGCCAGTATTTCTCCAACTCACCTCGCAGAAAGGCCGTCTTCCACGACAGGAATTTCATGTCACAAGTTGCGAGTGGCTCAAAGGTTTTCCTCGTGAGCTGACGAAGAACTAGAGGAAGGTCCCAGGGAACGACAGGAGTTTCTACAGGAGGGTAGAGATGCAATAAACTTTTTTAAAAACGTTTTGAAAGCGGATGTGAAAACAGTGTGCACCCGTCAACTTGAACATGGTAGGCCGAAAGTGCGGCCAAATAAACTCTTAACGAGGAGTGAGAGAGTCCCGAGTCAGCGAGGGACAGGAGGAATTGGAAAACTTTCTCGAGCCCCATGGAGGTGGCTCGAGGGGCATCGTCACCCAAGGAGGAACAGAACCTTTGCCATTTGTAATGGAAGGACTTCCGTGTAGTAGGCTTTCTTGTGTTTAATAAAATGTTCGCTATGTGGGTGGAAAAGGTGTTGACGGTATTCTCCAGGCAGTCAACTTCATCCGTGGCATGTCATGGCACAGGAGAGGAGAGTCGGACAGGAAGAGGAGGTCCTGTGCCAGAGGGAATTGATGGTAGACCCCTGCTGACAACTCGAGGACGGTCAAGAACCATGGTTGCCTCGGCCACCATGGGGTTATTAAGATGCAGTCCGCTCCGTCTCTGATGATTTTGCGAACCACTCTCAGAAGCAGGGGAAGTGGAGGGAACAGGTAAAGAAGGCCTGTGGATGATGGATAGAGGAGACCGTCTCCTAGAGATTGTGGATCCCTTCCACCTCGACTGCAGAACAAAGGACATTTTTTGTTGGCTCTGGTGGCAAAAACATCGACTTGGAGAACTCCCCACCTGCAGAAGAGTGGGAGGAGGTAGGTTGGTTTCATCTCCCACTCGTGAAGGCTGAGTCCTGCTCGACTCAGATGGTCTGCCTGCACGTTCATGTGTCCAGGGATGTGTGTAGCTATGAGGAAAACGTTGTTGGTGATACAAAGGTTCCACAACTGGATGGAAAGGTTGCAGAGGCATAGGGAGACAGTGCCCCCTTGCTTGTTGACATAACTGAGTGCAGTAGTGTTGCCGTGAGGACCGTGACACATTTCCCTTTGATCATAGGTAGGAAGCTGGTGACAGCATACGGTATTACCAGCAGTTTCAGTGCCACTTCCTCTTCTGCGCATCCCATTTGCCTCCAACACAAAGGCCCATCGTGTGGGCACCCCAGCCCGTCAGGGAAGCATCCATTGTTAGGGTGATTTGGGGTGACTGAGGATGGAAGGGTGCTCCCTGGAAAAGATTGGAAGGGACAGTCCACCAAAGTAAAGACTCTCGTATATTGGGAGGGGGTATGTGCATTCTTCAGTTGTAGGTGACGCATTTTTAGTTTTGCGAAGACCAGGACCGACGTAGTTGTGGCCATAAGACCGAGTAGCCTCTGTATCTGGAAGGCCGTGACTGAAGGTTGGGTACGGACGACGGTGGCTAGGTGGATGGTGTCTGCCGCTCTGTCTTGTGGCAGGTAATCCAGTAGAGCACCGATGTACTGTATTTTCTAGACCGGTTGAAGTTGAGACTTTTACAGATTGACTTGCAGGCCCAGGTTTTCCAAGAGTACCATTGTCTCGTTGATGTTTGAGACCAGAGTGTCCTTGGAGGATGCTACCAAGAGCCAATCGTCGATGTACAGGTAGATGGAGATTCCCTTGAGACGGAGGAAGGCCGCCACCACAATCATAGTCTTTGTGAAGACTCTTGGGGCGCTTGAAAGGCTGAACGGTAGGGCTGCATATTGGTAATGCTGTTGACCAATTGCGAAGCGTAGGTATTTGTGGTGGAAGGGGTGGATGGTGAGGTGGA